>NC_142064.1:165520216-165677994 GCF_059756535.1 Pantherophis guttatus
TAAAGAAAAACTTTTCAATTTCTTTCTGGGTTCTTAATTCTTCTAATTTTTTAAAGTTCTCCAAATATTTTAACCAAAAAAAAAAAAAAAAATTCTGGTCGAATTTTGTCACTTTGTAGCTTCCGCTTTAATCTTCTTTTTCCATCCTTTCCCCCACGCCCATTAGCCGCTGTTATTCTGCTAGGACATTTATAACTAATTTAAAAGTCCACTTTTTTTCCCTTTTCTACCTATGAGCTAGTTGTCACTCACCTGGCATCAATATTCTGCTCAATTCGCTGCTCCTGCACAATGCTTAGTCCGGTTGCCCCAGCTTACTGGCGGTCAGAATGGCAACCGCCCCCGCTGCTGAGTCAGGGAGAGTTTCCTCTGACCTCCGAGGAACTTGCCTGTTCCTCTTGGTCTTCTGAGGTGCCTCTACTTCTTCCCTGTCCCTACAGGACAAGTCCGGTCCGAAGACCCCTTGGCAGCGGTTCGTCAGCCCGGGATTTTGCAAGGTTCATCAAAGCCTGCTAATCCCCAACTGGCTCACCATGACACTTCCGGTCGAATCCCCAGCTTTTTCTTATAAGTGCAAAAAGTCATGACATTGTTTTTGCTTTTTAAAATTGAGTAAATATAATGTTTATTCCTAATATAAATCCAAAATAGGTTTCCACTTCAGTATCAATTGTGAAAGTTTGTTTGCTTGCTTACCCAGCATCTTTGGCTGTTACAGCAGAATGATGGGAAAGGAAGCATGAAATCTTCCTTTCCTTGTATCTCTTGTGTAATATTAAAATTAGGAACAAAATTTCTCTCCTAATGATAGATTGATGTAGTTGACTATAAGGAGTAAAGCTCCTGGCAGGTTTTCATGGGAGATGTATGCATCTTCTTTGGCCATTAATCCAGAAACCAGAACAGAAAGTAAAAAAAAAATAATCATATTTTCCCTTTCCTTCTTCCTCCTTCTTAAATTCTTTGGCCATGTCCCCAGTTGGATCTAAGGAAAATCTAAACATATTCTGGCCACATTGCTGTAATTGTGCCTTCATTTTGTCCTCAGTCTATGAGTGAGATAGGCTTAAATTGTTTTTAATTGCCTCAATGGAGGAAAACAGTTTTCCCCACTTAAGACAGCATCCAATAACAGCTGTATAAAATCCATTCTGCTTTGCTTCCTTTTATACAGGAAGCAAAATTAGGTGGCTAGTAGTGGATGGGATCAGGGAGGTGTTATTGGCTGGTTTGTACCTTGCTTATTCAATCTTATCTGTTGCCATTCTGCCATTGTTTTCCTAAACAGCTGAATGCTGTAGTAATGCACTCTGAGGTCTAACAGAATGATGTGAAAAAGGCTAGTCTGTTAATCTGTAAGTGCCCATAGAGCAGGGGTGCTATTCAGCAGTTTCTGACAGGTTCTGGAGAACCGGTAGTGGAAATTTTGAGTAGTTCAGAGAACCAGAAAATGCCACCTCTGGCTGGCCCCAGAGTGGGGTGGGAATGGAGGTTTTGCAGTATCCTTCCCCTGCCACGCCCACCAAGCCACACCCACAGAACTGGTAGTAAAATAATTTGAATTCCACCACTGCCATAGAGGCAGAATAAGGATCATCAACAAAGTAAGCAGCATATTTCATGTCGGCATGCTTCCTTTCCAAATCAAGGATGTGATAACACTTTCAATTATCAGTGGGGAAAACCCCCAATTTGAAGCAAGGATGTAATCAACATTAAGAAAAGACCACTTACAATGATAATTTGACATCTTATGCAGGCTCTCATGATCATACTTGACCCAGAATATTTCCTGATCTTTACCACAGACCTTTTTGGAAAAAGCTGCAGAAAGCTTGTCTTGTGGCTAAAGGAAATGCAGAATATGTGTTCTCCTGTCCCTCCCCAAGTCTTAGTCTATAACTGTCTACACATAGAGTTGGAAAAAAATAATGGACCAAAGTGGATTTTTTTTTTCTGAGTAAACACACACAGAAGCAGATGGTAAGCTTTCTAAAGGAAGAGGCAGAAAAGTTGTTATATACTATATTTTTTGGAGTATAAGTCACATATTTTTCCCCCCTAAAAGGGGTGAAAATTTAGGTGCGTCTTATACACTGAATGTAGCCCTGCCCACCCACTGGCCCCCACCCTCTGGCCTCTGCCTTGCAGCAGTTACCTCCTTGCAAGCAAACAGCAAGAAAAAACAGCTCCTTTCAGCTTCAGCACAGCCTAATTAGCAGAAGTTGATTGGATCCATCTCCCGACTCTCAGCTGATTTGCTCTCAGCTGTTTTGCACAGAGCTCTGCTGCTTGCTGCAAGGAGGAAAATTGCTGGAACAGATTTTTTTTTCCCTTGTGTTAATCAAGCTATGCTGAAAACAAAAATGAAAGTAAAGCAGGCTGTTTTCTGTTTGCTGCAACGAGGCAAAATTGCTCAGAGGCAGAGGGAGATTTCTTTTTCTTCTTTTCCTCACCAAAAAAGGCAGGTGCATCTTATACTCCGGTGCATCTTATACTCCGAAAAATACGGTAGTTTGGCAATGGCATTGGACAGGGTCATTCACAGGTTTAGATAATCAAAAAAGTGAAAATAATTGGGACTGCACAATCAAAAACCAGAGAGATGTGAAATAGAGATGGGACTTCAATCACATCGTCATGGTGACCATCAGTTGACAATTCTGGCTTGGGATGCATTTCAAACAGGGAGTACTACAGTTATTTCTTGCAACAATCATTGCATGATGTTTATTCTAGAAAACATGTAGCAATCATTTCCCACAAATGGATCCCACAAATAGCTAGATAACTTCAAGAGCTAGACTTTGTTGTTACAGTTGCACACAGTTTTCAGAATTCTAGATTTTGTTATGTCGGAGTCTAAATTTCAAACTACACTTTAAGTTTCATGCTAACAGAGTATAGCTGGGCAGACGCAATGAGATTTCTCTGAAATAGAAAGTGAAACACATGAATAAATAAAATGCCAATATTAGAACAGAGCTTTCTTCAAAGGGTTTAAAAGATATTAATGTGGTTGTGGCCCATATCTCCTAAACCTTGGGGAACTATTTATAATCCTTAATGACTTGTCTCAACCAGAGACAAGGCTTTAAAAAACACCAATTCCTCTTTGCACTCCCTTCATACATCTTGGCAAACGGGTTTTTAAGGTGCCTACAGCTAGAGAAAACTTGAGGTACTTTGAGTTTAAATGAATGTGCTGGGAAAATGGTTGAAATGATTGGGACTGGAAAGTGAAATTCTCTTATCAACAGAGGCAAAAATCCTATCTAGGCCATAGCTAGCACTAGTGCATTTTACACTGGCAGAGACAGACTACTTATTGCTAACATGACAAAATTGTTATTTTATCTAAGTGTGTCTGAGCAAGTGTTACAAGAAGATGGAAAGTCATAACAATGCTGACATTTTCAGATGGTTTTTTTTTCCTGACAAGCAGGTGTTCTAAGATTTTAGTAGTCTAGCCAGAGGTTTCCCCACCTTTAGAAGCCTAATGTTTTAATTAGATTTTTAGAAACATGGCAACTAATAAATGTACTGGCACCTTTCCAAAATAAAATTGGCAATCCAAAGTAGAATTTCTGGGATACGATTTAAAAGCAGAAGTGGGTGAGAATAATCCCTTAGGAAAGATCCATTTTTGGAGAGAAATTCCCTCCATTGGCTATGAGTGTATAGTCTTTAGAGTATGAAACACTAAACCACAAAGGTTTTGGTATGCATGTAATTAATTTAAGTCTGCAACATGCTTTATCCAGGGGTGAAATCCAGCAGGTTCTGACAGATTCTTGGGAACCGGTAGTGGAAATTTTGAGCAGTCTGGAGATACCGGCAAATACCTCTGGCCCCAGAGTGGGGTAGTAATGGAGATTTTGCAGTATCCTTCCCCTCCCACGCCCACCAAGTCACGCCCACCAAACCACATCATGCCCACCAAGCCACGCCCACAGAACTGGTAGTAAAAAAAATTTGGATTTACCCACTGGCTTTATCTCTAGGAAGAGAGTATTTCCCATGGTGGGACACTATGAAGGAAAAGCTATTGATGTGAAATGAATATCTCAATGGAGATGGTACAACTAGGAGGACTTTCACTGATATTTCTAGTGAACAGGTAGATATTTTACAAGAGAAGGTGTTTTCTCAGCTATATTAGTTTTAAGCTTATGTGAGCTTCAAAGGTTTCTGCCTCACCTGGGTATGAATCTGTGCGTGCGTGTATATAAAAGCAGCTCTTTCAGTAATGATGTTATATGACAGTGGCTAAGCATACCATCAAATGACCAAGCAGCTATATTTTGCAGATGTAATTTTCAAACCAAATATAATAGCAGACCTATCTAGTTTGAACAAGAATGGCACTTTCTTACATTCTTATGAGAGAGACTTGAAGGGGCTAATCATAATACAGCATCAATATTTTCTGCAGAGAGTTGGCTTATTTCCTATTGCTTGGGACTTGTTAAACCCTATAATCCATCTTTAATATCTACAATTCAATTGGGAGGTAGAGACCTTTAGTGTTATGTACTCTTTGTGATGGAAAAAATGCTGAAGAAGATGTGCAGAGCTGTGGTGCAAGAGGTTATCACTCCTGTAAATATTAGCAGGGATGTTAAATTGTTTATTTTTGGGTTTCTTTCAATAAATCCTATTTTGTGTTCTCTATTTTGCTGCATTTTTGCAATTTGCAACAGAAGAAGATTCTAAGTTACAATATTCATAATTTTATAAAAGTTTATCATTTTCTTGAAGGGAATTTAAAGCTGCAGAAAGATATTCTTCCAAGTAAGGGGAACCATAGCTGGAAGCTATGTAGCCATTTTTGCATTTTTCTTAATAACCTTGATACTTTTTAAAATGAAGCCTAATCTATAATCAAATCATTGATCAACTGACAGCTTCACATTAAAAGAACTTTTCCTGGCATTTTAATCCCCCCAGGAGGTAATGTGGATATTTGTCATTGCTGATTTTCTCTTCCTGCAACCCATCCATAGATGACAAGATCCGTGAAATTGCTACTGCCAGGGAGTGAGATGGATATTAACCTTGTGCCCAACAGACATTACAGTACCATCCTTTCTGAATTGGCCTTGACCACTTTCGTTTCTACAGCAAAGAAAATGAGAATAGGTGGGAAGGGGATGGTGGTGGCGATGATGATATTGTTGCTAGAAAATCCATTTCCTATACAGTATCTTCCTTTTGGTATTGTTGTGTTACTTTTCATGGATGCATTTTAGAGGATAATAAGCAACCTCCTTTAGATAGATCACTTTTGGATAGATCCCTTAGGATTAAAGATCCTTCTCTTTAATTCTAATTCTCCTTTGTTTTCATACTGTTGCCACTTATGTAAAGGAGAAGTTATGAATAAAAATAACAATTACATCAGCATTTATGTATATGTACTTGAATCTATTCAGATTTGATACTAAGCAGCAACAGCAGCAGTTGTGCGTATGTGTGTATAGCAATATGTGTTTATGTGTGCATACACACACACAGACAGACAACTGCTGCTATTGCTACTCAGTATCAAATCTGAATAGAAACAGATGGAAGGAAGGAGGTAAGAAGGATGAATAATATTTCATGCCCTATAGCCAAGCATAATTTCAAAAGGAAATGAATGCAAACTAGTACAAGGATTTATCCTGTTATGATAGCAATTCAGAGTGGCTCTTTAAACAGAGTCTCTAAACACATTTACCAGTTATTTATTGCTCTTGACTGGAACTCATCTTTAAGAAAAGGGAGACCTCTTTTGAAGAGAGGGTGATGCATTATTAGAATAGAGATCTTAAAAAGCAAAGGCACTATTTGGCCAGATCTGCCCATTCAAGAGTTCCGCCTTTAGTCCCCGCCTCTTGGAACACTCTGTCTCTGCAATTTTATAATGTTGTTTTACATTTTTTAAATTTTTTTTAATTATTCTGTCTTCAATATTTTATGAAATTGATTATATGTTATGTATTGATGAAACCGTACAACACCCAGAGCCTCTTTTGTAAGGAAGATGGGCAGTTTAAAAGTTTGATATAAATACCTACCAACCTACATATAATTCCCCCAAGTCCTATAGCACTACCCCATTGTGATGGGGCAGTTTCCTGAGAAGAATGAGTGGAAAATGTTAAGACTGTACTCCAAAGGTATATATTCCCCCCAGGGAGCATGCAGATCACCCCAGGGCCCAGCTAAAGCAAGCAGACCACTTCTGTATTTCATCAAGAAAATTCACATGGCTAGACAATATTAAGTGATCGATGATATAATGCAGGGTGTTGGATCCCTGAGGACTGATGGTATTAAACATGCTACATGAGAATTGGTCCAGCTGGTTGGCAAGCTCAGCTGTTTCTGCAAAGAATCTGACTAGCACTGATAATGTTACCTAGTTTGGGTAATGAAACATCTGCAAGAAAACAATCAAGCTCAGAGAGCACTAAAGACCTCTGCAAAGAATCTCCTCTTTACTGGCTTTGATGAATTTAAAGCTGGACAATGCACACTGGTAAAGTTTGCTATGTTCTGACAGGAGTGTGATTTTCTGCAATGTTCTATTAGTAGAGACACCAGTGCAGATTGTTGCAATGAAGACATGGCTCTAAGTAACAACATTGCCAAAAAGGCATTAAGAGTTGTTAACCTAATCTTGCGTAGCTTCTTCTCTGGTAATGTTGTACTACTAACTAGAACATATAAAACATTTGCTAGACCAATTCTTGAATACAGCTCATCTGTCTGGAACCCGCACTGCATATCGGACATAAATACAGTTGAGAGAGTCTAGAGATATTTTACGAGAAGAGTCCTCCATTCCTCTAACCGCAATAAAATACCTTTTGCCACCAGACTCCAAATTTTGGGCTTAGACAACCTAGCACTATGCTGACTTCAGTCTGACCTAAGCATAGTAAATAAAATTATCTGCCACAATGTCCTTCCTGTCAATGACTACTTCAGCTTCAACCACAACAATACACGAGCAAATAATAGATACAAACTCAAGATAAACCGCTCCAAACTTGATTGCAGAAAATATAACTTCAGTAACAGAGTGGTCAATGCCTTGAATGCCCTACCTGACTCTATAGTTTCTTCCCCAAACCCCCAAAACTTTAACTTTAAACTGTCTACTGTTGACCTCACCCCATTCCTAAGAGGTCTGTAAGGGGTATGCATAAGTACACCAGCGTGCCTACCGTCCCTGTCCTAATATTCCTTTTACTTACTTTTTTCATGTATTCAAATTATGTTTATACTTTTACCTGTTATCTTATATATGCTTGACAAATAAATAAAAAAATAATAAAAATAAATGATAGATCAGAGAAAGAAACTAACATAGAGAAAGAGACATCCATAGCTTCACCACCCTCTTTTCATAAAAGTGTACACATTTAATCTAACTATAGAAAGTGTTAGCTTGATACTCATTCATACCTTATATTGTCAAGATGCTTACACATGTCCTAATCAGGCAGAATATAAAGAAGAGGTAACTCCAGATTGTCAACTGGCTTGACAGAAGAGTGCCTACTGGCTCAGCCAACCTTGTGCTCATATTTAGGGTGCTGAGAACTAGATCAAACTCCTCATTTTGTTAGCTAGACAAGCAGTGATGGGTAACAATCTATTAGACAAAAAGAAACAAAGTTCTGACTTGTGGCCAGCTATATTCAAGAAACTGAGAGCTGGGGAAGGGAATGACCATAAAGCAAAGTTAAAGAATACTGATAGAGGCAGAGTTGGATGACATATTGAATAGAATAGAATAACAGAGTTGGAAGGGACCTTGGAGGTCTTCTAATCCAACCCCCTGCTTAGGCAGGAAACCCTACACCACTTCAGATAAATGGTTATTGAACATCTTCTTAAAAACTTCCAGTGTTGGAGCATTGACAACGTCCGGAGGCAAATTGTTCCACTGATTAATTGTTCTAACTGTCAGAAAATTTCTCCTTAATTCTAGGTTGCTTCTCTCCTTGATTAGTTTCCACCCATTGCTTCTTTTTCTATCCTCAGGTGCTTTGGAGAATATTTTATTTATTTATTTATTTATTTATTTATTTATTTATTTATTTATTTATTCGATTTATATGCTGCCCTTAGATTGACTCCCTCCTCTTTGTGAACATGGTGATATCAGAATCCCATCACATTTTCTATATATGTATGTATATTATTTAACTATCTGGAAATTGCACAGAATCTATTGAATTTGTGCTGATTCAATTTTCTAGGTGGATCTTTGCTTTAATTTCAATCAGTTGGTGATTCAATCAAATATCCATCAACATGAGATATCCCTTCAAAGCTCTGCATAGACCTAAGGAGCAAGTGGCCTCCCTGAGGATTGCTTTGTATTTGAGTGAGATGCTTAGATGTGTCATTTCCTTATCAGGTGAACACAAGACTGATTTGACACCCTCAGAAGAGACTTTCTTTGCTGAATTGGAGAAAAGCAGAGCCATCTTGATTTCATTAGGAAAGTTTGTTTTCTTCCACCCAATTGTTTAGCAAGTTGGGAAAGTGAACAGGATTGGAAGGGTTGTGTGTGTATGTGTAAATCAGGGGATTTGAAACCTCTTCTTCCAATGATTCCAGTACCAGAAAAGCTGTGTCAGAATCATTTGCCCAAAAATCCGAATCAAGATGATTGTCCCAGCACTGTGTTCTACTGTAGATCCTTGAAGAACAGCAAGGACTTGTTGAGAGATCAGAATAAAATAAAAGAAAAATAGGAGCAAATCAATAAGATTGAAATGTTCAAGGTCAGCACATCTACGTCCTAGTTTATAAGCCAAAGAAGGTAGGTCTGAGTTGCAAAATTGATTGTTTAATTGAAATACCAGTGGAAACCTCTTGCCTTTTGACAGTAACGGCATAGCCATAGAACAAAAATATACAGAGAGGATTTTTTTCTTACTTTTTAATGTTCCTAAATAAAGTCCAATTCTTTGCCATGCTTGTATGCATATTCACCTTTTCTTTCTATCCACAAATAGAATTATACTTACTCTGGGAACTGCACGTAGTTCATTAAATATCAGTCAAGTGCTAATGATACTTCTTTTTCTTTTTTAAATACCTGTTTTAATGTTTTTCCAGCTCATTTCTCCCTGTTCTCACCCCAAATCTGGTGGGCAGTAATGACATGTTGAAGGCAGAAAATGGGATTATGATGTACAGAGTGAACACTCTTGAAAAATGGGAAACATTAAAAGATTTGCAGATACTTTCCCATTCTCTCCCCTTGCAGGCTTCTACCTAAAATGCATTTCATTCCCATCACATACGATGAACAATTCTGCAGGCACACACAAGAAATCCAATTCATATCTAGCTCAAATACTTTAGCTAATAGCAGAAAGAAGTAGAAAGGAGCAAGGACTGGTTCTCTATTTTGAAAGAATAGATATGTGATCTGAAATCTCTCTCTCATTCTCTCTCCACTTCCCACAAGGCACCATGCAATTTAAAAAGAAAAGTGATTCTTTCCCCTAAAATTAAAAAAAAAAGATAATTTCACAACAGGGGGCTACTGTTTTTGTACAGCATGTTGATTTACAGCTGATTGCAATCCCAAATAATACACTAGCTTCAGATTAATATCAGTCCTCAAATGATAAATCCAAAGCTATTCCCAAGTGTTTGTGTGTGTGAGAGGGAGGGAGGGAGGGAGGGAGGGAGGGAGGGAGGGAGGGACGGAGAGAGAGAGAGAGAGAGAGAGAGAGAGAGAGAGAGAGAGAGAGAGAGAGAGAGAGAGAGAGAGAGAGAGAGAGAGAGAGAGAGAGATTGATTATATCCTTTGGAGGATATAATATTGTCCAAAGGGAATCTATTGCTCTATTGAGAACATTGCATAATTCAAGCTCAGTAGGATGTATTGCATCTCACAAAAGGAATATTTGTGCAGTCCTAGGAAGGATAAATGAAGTTAGGAGGGGACCCTTGATGTTGGTTATTCTGAAAGCTAAGTGGTGCCCATGTGACAGAGACAGGTACTGGAGCTGGATGCCTGCCTGAGACACTAAAAAAAGAGGAAATTGGTGCTTGATCTGAGGACAGTGGTGTGATGGCTCTTAACACTTTCTTTACATATTTAACCAGCTTGTTATAATATGGGAGGAAACTGTTACAGGAAAGACCAGAAGAAGAAAAATATGGCCATATAATTTGTTAAATAAAGGCATGCTGGTTTCAAGTAGCTGAAGTACTTACCCATGCATGTTTCTTTCAGTGAAAAAATTAGCATGTGAGAGGTTACAAATGGGCTTTATTTCTCCATCTTTTCACAAGATTTTTGTCTCAGTGACCTATTATTGGCTATGGCATAAGATGCTTCTTTTTATGGAATTCTTCTGCGGACCTGTTCCTATAGTATATTTATATGATCTTTTAAAATGCCAATATATCCCATTATCTCATGCTGTTCATAAAAGCAATAGCACTTATATACCACTTCACAGTGCTTTTACAGCCCTCTCTAAGTGGTTTACAAAGTCAGCATATTGCCCCCAACAATCTGGGTCCTATGATATTAACAATGCCCTCATCATCAAGTCTCTGGTTTCTATATGTCCATGGAACTGCTCTTGGGAGACCACTGGAAGCTTCATGTAGTCCAGACAATATCTGTTTATTGGCACATATTATATTAATACATTATGCTAGGATGTATGGCCGTACTTTGGTTTGGAAGTAGTACTATGTTTTTAATGACTTTTTAATATTGTACATGGATGGTTTCATATTTTAACATTGTACTATGCTTTATTTTTTATGTTTACTCATAATCAAAAATGTTACGATTATGGCAATTAATACCTTTGATTAAATTTAAAAAATATTTTGAATGGCCTATAATTACTTTTTTTTAATCCTTTATTGTAACTGTTTTCTGGTAATTCTGCTACTGGCATCAGAGACAGACAGACAGGCAGATTTGAATGTGGGGTCAAGCATACCTAATGCTCCCCTAAGCATTTTTTTTTTGTTTCTTTTTCTTTTTGTGCCTGGGAAATATCTTTCCTCCTTAGGGCTTTAATAATCAATCAACCCAATAAATGAAATACAAATTTTATTCTGTGTTTGCATGTTTTTCTGCCTTTGATTTCCTGGTTGTAATATAACTTAGAGGTTGTTGTTTTTTAATGCTACTCTTTATCAAAGCATGGGATTTGGTTCATTAATAAATAAATAAATAATAAACATTGGTTAAAAACAAAAGATATATGCATGTAAGCATCAGTTTACTGAGTGTGCACCAGTCATAGGACATTACTATGCTGGCTTCACAAAACAGAGTGGAGAAATCATTGTCATTTCATGGGAATAAGGTTAGGTCACAGTTTTTCAAGCAAGAACAGTTCCTTTTAAACCACCCTCCCTCTGGACTCTACATTCAGGCTTGAGTTTAATTAGCATAAACAGAATTTAATTAGCATAAACAGAATAAAGTCCTGGATACATTTCCAATAATAGTCACTCTGCTGAAACATTTATAACGCAAACCATTGATGTTTCTACTCTGTTGCATCATTTGAGAATGCTTGAGTCCTGAGTGAGTCAAAATTAAAATAGTCTTATACTTTTGCACACAAATATTAAAATTTAATTAATGCAGGCTGGGAAAAAATTCTTGGAACAGCATAGAAATGTGAAGCAGAAATTGGGTTTTCAAAGCTGTTTGTTTTAGAAAGTGAACTTTTTGATACTTCTGGGGTGGGAAATAGGGCTTAATATATTTTATGCATATTAAAAAGTATGCTTTGCATTTACTTTCTAAACAGACAGAAAAGTTGTTGTTATTCATTAAACTGCATTATTCTAAGAGAACACTTCACACCAACTACTTTTAAACAAATGCAGCAGGTCAACAGTTATTTCTCCTAAGTCAGAAAGTGTCCAAGCCAAAGTTGCAGAAAAACATAATATACATTAGGAATATTTAATGTATATACTTATTTATGTTGTGATTTCCCATACGCTTTTTAGTATTTGGCATTTTCTTGAAAGATGAAGAATGAAGACTGACTTGCTAACTAACAGTGAGCATTTTCAAAACTTTTTTTTTCTTCTGTATTTAAATACTTGATCAGGAGGGGAAAAGAAAGCTGGATGCATTGGTCCAAGTTGCTTCAATCTTATAACTTGGCTCAGCAAGTTGAATCATTTCTTCCAAAAATCAATTTAATGTATTCAAAGTCCAATTTCAACTCATACAGGCAGAGGCCTCCGCAGGATTGAAGACTTTCATCAAAATGTTGAAACAGGGTCTGTTGTAACAGAAGTTGTGTCCCCTTTGTGTATGTGTGTGACACAAAATATACATACAGACAGTACATCAAGGTGGCACAGAAGTTGGATTGAGACACAGAGATTGGATTGTGGTAGTTTTGTAGATCTCTTGAGAACCTGCCAACTTCCTCTTAAACCTTCATTTTCTAGCCTCTGCAAATTCCACCTCTCTTCTTATGCCAAACCCATCACTTCTCTGGATTCTCTCCATCTCAGTCTAGCTATGAGAACTTAGTGAATGTTTTCTTTTCATGAAATGTTTTTATTCATTACCACTGTGAAATAGAAGTAACGCTAGGAAAACTTTCCTGGTTGGGAGTATGTCCATCTTGTAAGGTAGTACAGACAAGAAGCATAACTAAAGATTACAAGTTCCATCTTTACTGTAAGGTTGCATTATCAGATTCTTACAAGTTTGAAAGTCCTTCCTTCACTTTTACTCTCTGGGAAACTAAGGAGGGTCCCTTCTGAGATGCTTTTGCCACCCCTCCTCCATCAGACTCAAATATTATCAGACTGTTGCCTAAAATGCAGCTCTTCCTCCTGTCTCCCAAGGACATTTCCTTCCTTCCTTCCTTCCTTCCTTCCTTCCTTCCTTCCTTCCTTCCTCCTTCACTCACTCACTTTCTGATATAAAGGAAACAGGAGAAATGGAGAGAAAGACATCTTGATTTCTTCTCAAGCTTGGATTAAAATCAAAGCCAGAAAAGGAACATTATGGGCGTAATCCTGGCCTTGTATCTGAACTTTATTTTGGAAGCACAACATTTGGTTCCATCAGTCATCACATGTAAAAAACTGGCTTCAAAGGCAGATGAGCATAACTTCTGAGCCAAATAAAGGATACACATCAATTACATCAGCATGACATTTTTCCAGCTTGGAGCTATTTTGTACGACAGATTTTCCCAACCTGGTACTTTCCTGATATATTTGAGATCGCAGTGCCTCTGGATTTCCAATCATTAGTCAACTTTGGGAATTGTCATCCTCATACAGAGAACCAGTTGAGTGTACTGTGATGGTTAAAGGCATCAGGCTAGAAATCAGGGCAGTGTGACATCTAGCACACCACCAGATGAGTGACCTTGGACCATGCACTCTCTCTCAAGACTTGGAAGCAACCAAGGGCAAACCACTTTTGAAATCTTGCCAAATCTTGCAGGGGCTCATCCAGTCAGTTGCCAGGAGTCAACACTGTTTGAGAGGACAACCCTCTCCCAACAGCATATCCCCGTCCTAATATGTCTAAAACGCATATTGAAGGCACCCTTTTCCTTCCTACTGCAAAGGGAAGATTACATGAACTTCTATGTGTGGATTGCTAGATGGCATTTCTGCAGAGCTCCAATTCACAGGGAGTGAAGCAGCTGCAGATGGCAGCTACACATTTAACATTCCTAAGTGTTTTTATCATTCCCTTAAAAAATGTACAGGGAAAAAAACATTGTGAACTGTCTGTCCATATTTAAAGCACAAACCCACACACCCACAAATGACACCTCAAGCAAACAAACTAGCAGTAAAAAAAAAAAAAAAAAGAGGAAAATCCACCCAACCACCCTTTCCCCCTCTGTATAATGTATCAAAGCAATAACGTGTGCTGGAGCGTTGCAGTCGCCTATCAAGAGGTTGATCGGCTTTTATCAGCCTTGGGCAATTCGGCACATGATGGTCTTTAGAATGACATGGAATTTATTAAACTTTTCTACAAACTGACAGGCCCTTGCCTGACTGCAGCCCCTCCTCCCTTCGGTGGGGTTGGGAGAACAAAACCCTGATTTTGTAAATCCTGGGTTGTCTTTATTGTTTGTTCTTTTTATTTCACTGGCCACTGGAGTATGTCTCCCAAGGTGTTAGTTTAAAGGAACCCCATTCTGATACCACCTCAAAGGCAAAGATATATTTTAAAAAAATACCCTGGGCAGCCCCACTGTTGCCTGCCTCGCACCATAAACCTGCTCAAACACGCTCCACAGATATGTAACACGCATACACGTGCACATAAACAGACCAGGCATGATTGCTGCTCCCTCCCTCCTCCTCCCTTCTGGATCACCTAATTTTTCCTGTGTGTGCTGTCCTGTGTAATAAATTTCACATTTCAGACAATAGCCTGTCGCCTCAGGCAGCTGGCCTCCTTCAAAATCCAGCACTGTTGAAAGCATCTGCTTGCTTTGCCTTTTCCTATCAATAGACTGTTAGACTGTTGCAGGAAGATCAGCCTACGCCATTAGGGGGAAGGAGGCATTGAAGCTTTAAAGGCTGCTCATACAGCACTCTGGATAAACTGACTGTAACACACACACACAGAGGCACAAACATACTGGACAGACAGACATACTGGAATGAAGCAATTTCCCTTTCTTTTTCTTTTACAAACTCTGAATGTACAAATCCCCAAAATATAAGAGAGATTTGACAACGATTCCTTTGTACATTCTTCCCTGCATACATTACGATAAATTGTTTTGGAGCAATTCTATAGACAGCAGCTCTGTTGGTTTCCAAAGATGCCACATATTAGCAAAGCCTTTAAACTACTATCCACAATACATAAGTAAATTTATGTGCCATGCAAGATGACTGATTCCTGATTTGTTATCCTTCGTGCCTTAGAAAAGATAGTCAAATATATGACAAAATGTTAATTTAAAATAGCCTATGAGCGGTGCTGAATCAGATTCTTCCTTTTACTATTCTCATTCAATGCGATGTAAAAAAGAATAAGCTTTGATTTATTTTTCAAAGGTAAATACAGTGGTACCTTGGTACTGCTTTGAAACTCATCAGATTTGGTACTCAGCACATTTTGACATGAAAATTTTGTCCCGTTACTCATTGTTTGTTTGGTACTCATCGCACAAGCTAGAACTTGTTAGTGTCAGCTGCCTTGTAACTCCCTACATTATTTCTTATGAGAAAAAAAATTGTTTGGTACTCATCATTTTTGGTATGCATTGCGCCTCCTGGAACCAATTAATGATGAGTACTGAGGTACCACTGTACAATTCAGGGCGGTGAACAGCCAAAAAATAAAATACATATAATACAAACATTAAAACCATTTAAAATACATTTTTTTTATTTGATTTATATGTTGCCCTTCTCAGGGCGGCTTACAATGTGTTAAGCAATAGCCTTCATACTTTTGTATATTTATACAAAGTCAGTTTATTGCCCCCACAATCTGGGTCCTCAATTTACCTACCTTAGAAAGGATGGAAGGCTGAGTCAACCTTGAGCCTGGTGAGATTCGAACTTACAGTAATTGCAGACAGCTGGTGTTAATCACAATGCTATCAGTCTGCTGAGTCACCAGGCTCTTGATGCTCGGGGGTCGCATAACATTAAATCCTTTGGCCCAGAAAACAAATTTAAAACACCCCAATTTATAAGACAAATTTAAAATTTAAAAAGCAATTTAAAAGAGAGGTTAGGCCAGGCTAGCCTGCTGGAATAGGAATGTTTTGAGGGCACGGCAGAAAGTGCGCAGATCCAGAATCCTCTGTATCTCCGGGGGGAGCTCATTCCAGATGGCAGGTGCCCCCACAGAGAAGGCTCTCCCCCTGGGAGCCACCAGTTGACACTGTTTGGCTGACGGCACCCTGAGAAGCCCCTCTCTATGGGAGCGTACTGGTCGGTGAGAGGTTACTGGTGGCAGAAGGCGGTCTCGTAGATACCCCAGTCCTAAGCCTTGGAGCGCTCTAAAGGTGGTAACCAAAACCTTGAAGCGCACCCGGAAGACCACCAGGAGCCAGTGCAGCTTGCGCAGGAGGGAAGTCACATGGGAGCGCTACGTCACTCCCATAACCACCCGCGCAGCCACATTCTGCACCAACTGGAGCATCCGGGTGCTCCTCAAGGGGAGCCCCATGTAGAGAGCATTACAGTAATCCAGGCGGGAAGTGACGAGGGCATGAGTGACCGTGCTTAACGAGTCCCGATCCAGAAAGGGACGCAACTGGCGAATCAGGCAGACCTGATAAAAAACCCTCCCGGCCACAGCCATCAAGTGCTCTTCTAAAGACAGCTGTGAGTCCAGGAGGACACCCAAGTTGCGAGCCCTCTCCGTGGGGGCCAACGACTTGCCCCCAATGATGGCACCAACTGACTATATCGGGACGTCGGAAACCACAGCCACTCAGTCTTGGATGAGTTGAGCCTGAGTCTGTTTCTCCCCATCCAGATCCGTACAGCCTCCAGGCACCGGGACATCACTTCAAGGGCATCGTTGGGGTGATCTGGGGTGGAGATGTACAGCTGAGTGTCATCAGCGTACTGATGGTACTTCACCCCGAAACCACGGATGATCTCACCCAGCGGCTTCACATAAATATTGAACAGAAGGGGCGAGAGGATCGACCCCTGTGGCACCCCACATACAAGGGGCCTCGGGGTCGACCTCTGCCCCCCTGCCAACACAGACTGCGACCGGTCGGAGAGAAAGGAGGAGAACCACCACAACACGGTGCCCCCCACCCCTAACTCTTCCAACCGGTGCAGCATGATACCACGGTCGATGGTATCAAAAGCCGCTGAGAGGTCTAATAGGACCAGGACAGAGGAGCAGTCCCTGTCCCAAGCCCTCTAGAGATCATCGACCAATGCCGTTTCCATTCTGTGCCCAGGCCTGAAGCCCAACTGGAATGGATCCAGATAAGCCGATTCATCCAGGTACTGAGGGAGCTGTCACGCTACCACACTCTCAACAACCTTCGCAACAAAGCGAAGGTTGGAGACTGGACGGTAATTAGCTAACACTGCCGGGTCCAGCAACAAAGTGAACAAAGAAGGTCTATATCTTTAATCCTACAATCATCTTTCCAAAATCTGCTTTCTAAATTTCAGTGAAACCAGGACAGAAACCATCTTGAGAGAATGCCTCCTACAGCACTTTCTCAAAGGAGTAGGAAGGGAGGCTGAAAAGTGATAGAGAGATGAGTAGCTGAAGAAAACCATAATACCACATCTTTCCAACCTCACAACAGTTAAGAAAACTCCAAAACATCTTCTAAATATGATAAACATCTCCTATCTAGATATTTGAAAGAACAGTACTTCAGGGATATGGTAGAAAATAGAAGCCTCTTTCATAGGTGAAGAAAGGTAGAAGACATGAGTATTTTGTGGGTGTTATTATAGATAAAATGTTGTACTGTTTGTATCCCTTTTCCGAGAAAAGAAAAAGGACCACTATTATGGCATATTGTGCAGAGTCCTTCTGTAGATGCTATTGCTGTTTCACCAAACCGTGATAGAGCTCTTTTTTCCCTGGCAAATACTGGAGGCAAGAGAGAAAGATGTCTTTTTATTGACATTTTGGGTGTCTTGTTGAAGGAAGAGAAATGCCTTTAAATAAATAAGACTCATTGGGTGAATTTGAACCAATTTCTATTCTCCATTCTAACTCACCTAACAGTAATTGTGAAGATAAAAATTGGAGAATAGTAGCATGAAGCCTGCTTTGATCTCTATTGGTAAGGCAGGGAGAAGAAAAAAAATATTACTTAAAAAAAAAAAAGAACCCTGTTACCAAATGCCAGACAACCATTGAGAGTATGAGCTATAAGAATCAGGATAACTGTGTTTGAAAGATGGTTATTACACTGCAGGAACCACTTGCTGGTCCAGCAATGAGGGCTGCTTTGAGCATCGTATCCGGAATGTTAGAATCCCATTGTAGAAAAGGATGAACCTGTTTTTATTTCTCTTATCATGTATTCCCACATTGCACACCTTCCAAATGCATAGCACCAATGCTGTTTGCTTCTTTTGTGCTGGTGGTGATATGCTTGGTTACGTACTATGCATAAGGATTAAAATTTCTGAACAACTGTAAATGCACCGGGAAGGGTGGGGGGGAAGGATTATACTAGTATATGTATGTCTGCATGCAGTAGTCATGTACTTCTGGACCCAACCTAAATTACAGTCAGCATTCACAAGGATCTCCTACCAAGCAGTTAAGCCTTATTTCAGTCTTATTTACCCCCTTTGTTATCCGTGCTGAAAAATGAATAACAAGTATACATTACAATGAATAGCCTGACAGAACAAGGAATGACAAAAATGGCAGGCTGCACAATGAAACAGACACTTTTTAATGAATTTCCTGGCAGATCTTAAGAGGAGTTGGACCCTCTTGTTTCACTCACATGGAATTTGCCTTTGCTGGAGTGACATCTATCAGCATCATACCTTGATGAGCTCTGATCAGGCTGGGCAGGGAAATAGAGGCCTCAAGACTCACCTGTTTCACAGTCTAGCAGGAGCATGGTATTAAGCTACTGTATTATCTGGGCTGAACAAATGTGGAAAGTTTCCAAACAGCAACAAAGGAATAGAGGTTTTTTTTTTATTTCATTGTTCCTAACTAGCAATTGTCTGGATTTTGGCAGCCCAGATATTCTAACTCTGGGTTTTAAGGATTCTCTCATTTAAAATCTTCTCATACCTGTTACAAGGATCTCTGGGGGATTCAGTCCCACCTTATTATTTGTTAGGATAAAAAAGCTGTTGGAGAAAGAGTGTGAACAGCTCCACAGTTGGACTAATTGAGTGAGGTTTTGGGAGTCCAATAAGAATATATCTGCCAGGCATAACACAAATACTGGTTACTGAGGATTCCTAATACAATATTTTTCATAGCATTCTTACCAGTTATATACCCCTTTAGATGCAATTCTGGACAAACTAATATAATTTTCTTCTTAGAGCATTGGGCATGCATTTTTCATCCAGCTCAGGTGAGGGCAATTTTTGGAGCCTTAAATATGATTTTTTTTCTCTTCAAATGTGGGATGTTTCCAAAAATGTTCAGATTATGGGATGGTAGCCCTGGATATTTCCTGCCTGGTTTTAGGATTGGAGGAAGTATGATGAGCAGAGACCCCAGAACAACATGCACTAAAAATACATATAGTTGATGGGTTAAGAGGCTGCCTGCAATCCATGGACCATGTTATCTGCCCCATCTCTAATCACTGATCTTTATAGGAACATCCAAGTTAACTATGCCCAGAATTGCATGTAAAGGCATATAAAACTATGATGAGGATGGTACGAAAAATATTGTATTAAGCATACTCAATAATCAGGTAGATCCATATTGGACTCCCAAAATCTCATTCAATTAGTCCAGTTAGGACTGTTGTTGTAATTGTATAATTGTACAATCTTACAACAGTCTTACAGGAAGTTTTTGCCCTGTTGAATAGAACTTACTGGGGAAATACTTCCAAGACTTCCCAAGAAACAGCAGAGATATTACTTTAAAGCGTTTATTGAACATCCATTTCATGTACAATTTAAAATTGATTCAGTAACTACGTATCAAAATATGACTCGAATAGTAATAATAACCTTAAAAGTGATCAAATTTCAAAGTGTTAATTTGTAAATTTCCATTAGTTCTCTTTCCACTTAAAACAGGAGCCCCCAATCTTCAGGCCATAGTCCACTACCGGGCCTTGAGCTGTTTGGAACCGGGCCGTGTAAACAGCGGGTGAGCACGTGCATGCACGCTCTAGTTGTGCGAGTGGCGTGCATACATTCCCACTTGCGCAAATGGAGCTGCGTGCGCATGCACGCTTGCCCACCACTCATGCAGAACCATCCCCTCTCCCCGCCACCCGCTCGGTCACAAAGCCAGCAAAGGTTGATGAACTCTAACTTAAAATATATTTTGTTCTTTGTGTGCCCTCTCATATACTCTCCATTTATGTTAGGAATTAATGTCTCTGCTAGATTTATATATTTTTTTCCACAGAGCTACACAAATACACTCAGTTTGTATTTCAAGGATTGCTGTTCAGCTTTTCTTGTTGTTTTGTCAAGTGTTTTAGCCTGAAAAACACGTTTTAGCCTCTTTTCCTTTTTACCTTTTCGACGTTTTCATTTGTGCCCATTTGCTGGTTGGAAATTTCTATTTCATCTCTTCTTTCAGGACAAAGAAGGAAATTCATTTCAGGTTACAAATTATGGAGTGATCAATATTCCCGGAATAAGCTAACTGGCCAAGTCTGCAATGATAAAGTATCATCTCCCCAACATCCCTAGTGCAACATCCCTAGAGAAACACCATGGGCCCCTTAGATAAAAGGCAAGGCATCCTTAAAGGAATTGCTTCGTCTTCCCATGATGTGAAGCATTTTTATATCCTTTCTACTTAATCCACTGAGAAAGATAGCCAGTTTGTTGCTTCCCAAAAGATAGAAGAAATCACTCTCCTCACCACCACACAGTAAGAAACTGTGGAAGCACGTGTGGTTCTTCCTGCCATGTTATGTAGCATTCACACAAACCTGAACTAAAAGCCCAAAGGGTTTAGAGTATAAGATTTATCATTTAATCCCTAAATTCTAGAGCAGACACAGGCAGCTCAGAAGTCACATGTGGTCCTTGGCCTGATTCCATAATTCTCTATAAGCAAGCAACTGGACTTTAGCAAGAACAATGTCTTCTACTGAAATAGAAGGACAAATAACACGAGCAACAACAAAGGAAGGGTTTCAAAACAAAGAAGGTATCAGAAAGAGAGGGGTGGTCCTACCCAGTTTTTATTCTGGCTCATCTGCTGTTTAACTTAAGCCCATCTTCCATTGCCATTTATCTCAGTATGTATTATTCCCAAAGGAATGGAGACTAGAGAGAAAAAAAAGATTGCCATACACAAAACTACACAATCAGCGTTGGAAAGGACAACTTAGGCCATTGTGTTCAATTGCTTTCTGCAAATAAAGGCATCCCTGACTGATAGTTGTCTAGCTTCTGCTTGAAGACATTCAGTGAAAGGGAGCCTCACCACTTCTCTAGGAAGTGCTTTCGTTGCCAAACTGTTAGAAACCTTTTTCTAACATTCAGTTGGAATCTGCCCGTTTGTAACATACACACCATTTATAAAGGAGAATATTTGTAGCTCAGGTTGAAATGAGGGGTCCTTGAGTGCACTGATAATGACAGCTAGTTTGGGTAATGAAACATCTGCAAGAAAACAATCAAACTCAGAGAGCACCAAGGACCACTCAGAGACACCACTGTCTGTATTTTGGACTGTCAGATGATGAAGAGGTAATGATCTTCTTCTGTGCAATATCCTTCTAGATCTTTGAAGAATGTTATCATACATCTTCAGTCTTCTCTTGTCTTCTTAAGACCTCCTCAGTTTTAAGACTTCTCTTGTCTTCTTAAGTCTTCCTTTTCAGTCTTCTTAAGACCCAATCTTCAATTTCTCTTCATAGGACTTACATTTGAGTTCCTTTAGTGAACCTCATTGTCCTTCCTTTCTTAAAACGTGGTACCCAGAACAGGATCCTACATCAGAAGTGAAATTTGACCACTGAAAAATAGAACAGTGATATTCTGCCCAGCATTTCTCTTGTTAGAAATTAGCTACTGGGTTTTTTTCTTTTTGCAAAATTGTTGTCAGACAGCTTCAGAGCTGTTATCTACAAAAACTTATCACCTTGTGTGCCAAAAGGAGGGAAGCAGCAGACCAATAAACTGGAAGAATTTCAAAACACCATCATTGGAAAAATAAATGCTGGAGCACTGCCATCTTGGAAAGCATGACTAATTCATTGCACGCAGTCTACCAAGCAAGATCAAATATTGGAGAACCTTTAAAAAAATATCTTCTCTTTATCTTTTTGAAGAACGGTCAAATATGTTTAAAGCACAAATAGAAAGACTGTGCAGTGCATTGGATTGGCACTTGCCAGTCTTCAGAAAGGGTTCACTTGGCTTAAAAATATGTAGATCTGTGCTCTGTTCACAACTGAGCCTCTGCAGTGTCATTTTACTTTAGAATGCTATACAGCCCTAATAAATTCCTCAGAATATACAGGTAGAGTTAGAGACAATTGATTTTCTAATATATATCAATAAAGAAATAGAAAAGGCAGTGCTTGAAGGCTTGGTTTCTATTATAATTAAATATTTTCAAAGCATTAAAAATACACTCAAGAAAAGGTTGGAAAACATGTCTACTAATATATTGGGAGGGAGGAGGAGAAGATATGTTTTCACAAGGGAGTCATAAAAAGAAAGCAAGCCAAAAGGTCCATATCAGAAATCTTTCAAAAGCTATTTTTCATGAAGCTAAATCACAGGGCTATGATTTGTCTGCTATCATGTATGTAGAAAGCATAACCCTTAAAAAAAATATATGTTTTTGCATAGTTCAGCAGAGCACCACCCTCCCTACTATTTCAAGGGGAAATTTTTTGATGCAACCTTGTAGCTGTGCTGCTATTCAAATATAATATGTAATTAGCGAAACAGAGATTGAATCCCAATGAATACCGCCTGCAAGACAACCCTCCATTAAATGCCTTCTTGTTTAAACTTCAATATTTTAGCAATAGTGACAAAGACACACACACACACACACATACACAGAGCACCGATTTTTCCCTTTGAAAAAATCCGACTCAGGTAAAAAAGGTGGGTAAGATGAAAATTGTCAAAGGATCCCAGTTCCCTCTCTTCCAGCACTCTGAAATACATGGGGATGCCTTTCCTTTTATACAAGGAAAGCTTCCCGGCGTCTAATCCATTCGGCCTCTTCCTACCCTTGTTGTTTTATTGAGAGGCATCTGGGAGATGCACAGCAGGGAACAGCCTACCCCGTGAGAGGCAACTGGACTCTGTTCCTAAGCTACAGAATCCTGCCCAGACTCCTAACAAAGGAACAATAGCATTTCCATAACAGAGCGCGAGGCATGCAAAGGGCGGCTGGGGGAGGGAGCAGCACCATCTCTCCACACAGGCTTGACAAATTCCATGCAATTTATATGCCCCATTTTGCTGATCTCTTCCCCCCCCACCATCAAACACACACACATGCGCACATGTCCACGTCCACTGGCACGCTGCCATGGAAAAAGCCGCGTTAGGCAAAGAGGAGAGGAACGCTCCCTTCCCCCACCCCCACCCCCAGATGCAGAGTTTTAGAGGACTCAGCGGCGCACATGTGCTTTTGAGAAGGCAAATCTGGCGAGAAGAGGCCGAGACTTGTTTAAATGTTGCGTTGGCGTATCTGCATCCAAAAGTGGGAAATGGGAGGAGAGGGAGGGATGCCAAAGGGGTTGAGGGAGGCTTGCTCCCGGTTCCTTTTCTACCGTTCTCATCTCCCCCACCTTCCTTTCATCTCCCACCCTCGGTAAATAGGACTGCAAACATGATGCAAGATTTGGCTCCTCCGGGGTTGGAGAGGCCCTCATCAGGGTAGATTCTTAGCAACAGCAACAGCAGCAGCTTGATAGATGGATTTTCTTCTGCTGGGAAGAATGTCCCAGGCTATTTCTGTGGAAAAAGAGGCAATTTTCATTCCTATGTCCCAGGTTTTTTTTTTTTTTAAGTCTATCAATCCCAAGCAAGATGACATCAATCCCAAACAAGAGAATCAGAATTTGGTAAACACTTTGCTTGAAAGAGGATCTCTAGGAAAGCAATGGAGGTCCTGACTGACATCTGGTAGCCTGCATGGAAAAGTTAAGGAAATCATATTTAACGATGTGACAGAATAAGTCCTCTCCCTCCCTCCCTCCCTCCCTCCCTCCCTGTGTTTTTCACACTGCTGCCTATGATTTCAACTGGTGCACAAATGTAGAATTTGTCATGTCTAAAGCCAAGAACATGTGTGATGTCATCTTTAGGTGTCAATTTGGTGCTACCTGCTTTTGATAAGGAGCAAGACCTTTTTTTAAAAAAAAAAAATTAAACACAGAATATCAGATGATTTTAAAGGGGAAATTTCTGGCCTCCCTGATGATCAGAAATCCACTGGGCAATATCAGAGAAGTCCTGGAGGGTTAACATATGAATCATGGATTTGAAAGCAGCCAGGATTACAATATTGTCTTGTAAGACTTATTTACTTGTAGTTTAGGATTTTTGACATCGGAAGGGGAATGGCGGGATTCCCAAGAATTCCAGGGTGCTCAAATGTGAAGGTAATCGCATGTACTGTATCGCTTCCCTTCCCCTGCTAATTACCTGAGCAATGACAGCAATTCAGAACAAGCCTGGCTAGCATCATTACACAAATTGGGGGGGGGGGGGTGGCGGGTGGTAACTGCGAACGCTACACAAAAGAAACCCGAAGCTACCTAAGAGGACAGGGTGAAGGGAGAGATAAGCAAGACTATTGGCCGTATCTGATGCCAGTTGACGGGTATTTTGCAAAAAAATTGTGGTCTCCTATCCTTCCAGCGGGCAGTCGCTGCAATCGCTTTGAAGCAAGGATGTTTAAAGCCCAGGGAGAAGGCAATCCTGGGCAATTCCGGCAGCGAAAGGGGGGGGAAAAAAAGACATTCGGGTTTAGACAACTACAGGAATGAGCAGCTCTAGCCCAATTAATAATCCTCTTCTGATGGTCTTTATTGCGGCAACGTCGCCCTCCCTCCGCCTCCGCCCGCATACAAAAGGCTCCGTTCGCCTTCTCCCTTGCAGGGGAATGGCGGCCGCCAACGACGCAACAGCGCCCTCCGCTTCCCATAGGCCTGGTCCGGAAAAAGTTGCCTCAGCTCGACCTGCGATCTGAGGAAGGACGTCTCCCTTTCCCCACCACCCCTCATCCTTCCCGCTCCCGGCCTCACGTCCCGGCAGCCCATCTCCCGCCGGGCCGCCATGAGCGTCTGTGCGCAAGCCGGATAGGCGCCAGAGCCAAGGCAAGCAGGCAAAAGGCGGCCTCCACTACGCGCAATGCAGAGGCGTTGGGGGTGGAGTGGAGAAACGGGCAGGCGTGAACTTCAGCAAGGGCTTCGCGGTTGATGCCCTTGCTCGAAGAGAGAAAGGCGGAGGAGATTCTTCGCGCTGCATGGACGGATGGGGGGAAATAAAGGCGCCGGTTTTTTTTTTTCCAAACGGCTCCCCTTGCAGAACGCGTTTTCTTCAGCGGCGAGACCGCGTTTGGCGCACATATAGCGACTAAATCGCATGGCTTCCCTCCCTCTCACCCACCCACCGCCCGGCATTGCAGTCAGCCCCTAATTAGGACTCTCCTGGGACGAAGACGGTCCTACCGCGGCGGGGAAGGGTCGCTTTTAAAACATTTTTGTTTTTAAAGGGCCGTTTTGGTTTGGATTGATGCGTAGTTTCTCTCTCTCTCCTCTCTCTGTTTTTTTAAAAGGCAGAATCTCCCTCTGGTGGCGCTGGACGGGGCAGGTTTCTGTCGCATTTTTTGGAGAAGCCCAAAATCGTATAATATTTCTCTCAACGAGCAAAAGCGGTTTGCCTCCTCTTTTAACTCTCTCCCAGTGCTTGCAGACAGGTGAACAGTAAAAGAAAACGGCTGAGTTCAGTTTTTATTGCGATTCATTTCTGCAATATAGAAACCGGGTGGGCAGTCACTCTCACCCAGTGGTACACGGAAGAGGTAAAGAAGGACCCTAACTCTATTATTAGGAATGTTCTTTGCAAAGATCTTTCCTTTTATTTTTACTTCCCAGGGGAATCAAGCCCCCTCCCCTTCCAGCAGTTATTGGGAAGGAATAGTTTAAGGTCCCCCCCCCACAACCTGCAGAAAGCCTGTCTGTCATAAGCTTAGGTGACTTCTATTTATCTTAGTACTTTGATCAGAATTTGGACAAGGGCCTTGGAAATAAAACCTTTTAATATATAGCAATAGTGCTTAGACTTATATATTGCTTCATAGTGCTTTTACAGCCCTCTCTAAGCGGTTTACAGAGTTGGCATATTGCCCCCAACAATCTGGGTCCTCATTTTACCCACTTCGGAAGGATGGAAGGCTGAGTCAACCTTGAGCAGGTGAGATAAATATACCTATTTATCCATCTCCTCTCAAGGAATGAATGCATCAGTCTCTGAGGGTCAAGTGTTGTGTGGCAATATAAATCAGGGGCTTCCGGAATTGTCCCTCTAAAATTGTTTTCTGTTTCCTAACTATTCTGCTGCAAAGATCCTAGGGAACAGAAAAGCAATTGGAAAAGAACAGCAATTAAATTCAGACAACCCCACTTGATTGTAGATTAAATCCAGAGTTGAAGGATGCAAATTGTATCCACCATGATTCACCTGAAGATCCTAACTTGACCTGTAAGAGCCCTGGGCCAGAGTTTTCTCTTCCACCTCTAATGCTTACGCATGGAATCAAGTTGGAAGGTGCCATTTAGCAATCAAGTCCAAAGTCCATTCCTATTCAGTGCAGAAATCCAAATTAAATCCAGACTGATGGCTGCTTATCCGATGACAAAGAATTCACAATCTGCCTTAATGAATGGTTCTATTGTCAAATTTGTCTTAGTGTAGGAAGCTTTAATGTTCTTGTAACATGATCCCATTATTTCATGTTCTGAGATGATAGAAAACAGATCTTGATTTTCCTTTCTATGACATCCCTTCAAATACTTGAACAATGTTATATCCCCATTCAGTTGTCTTTTCTCAAGGCTAAACATACCCCCCTTCCCTCAAACTCTCTTGCACTCCTTTAATCATCTTTGTTTCTTTTCTGTACACCTGTTTGTTGTAGGCTTTCTTAAAATTCTGGTACCCAGAACTGAACATAACTACTCCAAATGGGGTCTAACTTGCTTTCCAGATTTTCATTCCATTCTTAGAGGTTTATTCTATTGCATTTCGGGTTTTCCTCCACTAACTAGGATTATTTGCCATTTTCCTTTCAGAATTCACTATCCAACTTTTTTTTACTATCTTCTCCTGCTATGGAATTCTTTGAGAGCATTGATCTGAGATCCACCCTGCATGGCAAGCTGAAACTGCTTGTCTCCTGTGCTGGCACCAGCTAGTAAGGTTGGTACCAGTAATAAGAAATTGGTGCCCAGATTTCAAATTTGGACAGTAATACCGACCAGCTGTTCTACCCCAAACAGCAGTTGCCATGACTTCCAATTAATGGACTCTCCTGCTTTCCCAAAAGCCAGCAGCAGACCCTTTTCTTTGAGAGGATGGCTCTTTAAGCGCACACAATATCCATTTGCAAGTGCAAACATCAGCTGTCATAGAAACATAGATTTTGAATGGGCCCTAAAGATTATGTAATCTAGCAACCTACTAGGTGCAGAATTTTCTTGGTCAGGATGAGCACTGCATTGGGTCATATCATACAACATTGTTTCACCATCCTTTTTTATTTATTAAAATTCTACAACCACATGTCACATTTACTTGACTGGGTGATTTGCAAGTGAAATATTAAAATCATATAAAACCCATAGTTATAAGAAAAATTAAAAACAGTATTAAAACAGAGTTAAAAAGAACTACTGAAAAGTTCAAAAGGCAGAGAGAGCTCCTTCAGCCCCCCCCCCCCCAAGGTTGCATTATACTCTTAGACCATCACCACAATTGGCAGTGTCAGGTCTTGATGCCTTTCCAAAAGGCTACGAGAGTGGGGGCTCATCTCACCTCTGGGGGTAAAATATTCCATAGGGTTGGGACAATGGCAGAGAAGGCTCTTTTCCTAGACCCTGCCGGTCAAAATTCTTTTAACTGAATGTATTTGTATTTTGTATTTATTAGTTTGTCAAACATGTACAAAATAGCAGATATAAATATAAACATGGATATGAACAAAAGAAATGAATACAAATAAATGGGGATAGTAGGACAGGGACGATAGGCATGCTGGTGCTCTTATCCACGCCCCCTTTAGGGACCTCTTAGGAGTGGGGTGAGGTCCACGGTAGATAGTTTAAGGTTGAAGCTGTGAGAGTTAGAGGATATAACAATGGACTCATGTAGAGCATTTCAGGCATTGACCACTCTGTTGATGAAGTCGTATTTTCTGCAATCAAGTTTGGAGCGGTTTACCTTAAATTTGTACCGATTGTTTGCCCGTGTATTATTCAGTCTGTAATGGGTTTGTAACATACCCTCCCAGCCTAACTGGACAAGATACATTTGTCAAGAATCATAAGGTACAACACTTAATGATAGTCATAGGGTACAAATAAGCAATCAGGAAACTATCAATATAAATGGTAAGGATACAAGCAACAAAGTTACAATCATAGTCATAAGTGGGAGGAGATGGGTGATAGGAACAGTGAGAAGACTAATAATAGTAATGCAGCCTTAGTGAATAGTTTAACAGTGTTGAGGGAATTATTTGTATAGCAAAGTGATGGCGTTTGGGAAAAAACTGTTCTTGTGTCTTGGTGTCTATAGCGTCGTTTTGAGGGTAGGAGTTGAATAGTAGCTGCCCACATGAATGCATGCACAGATGCATGCACACTCACACACAATCTTTCATCCTCTACCCTTTCTCCTTATAGTTTTTCCTTTTCCCCCATTTGCCTGTTTACCTGCCTTTAGGTAATTTCTGTGGGACTAAAGGGAAAACAAAAACTATGAAAATGAAAACTCTTTCAATGGCCTGGTGTAAAAAAACTAAAAGAGTTTTACTGGTCCAGAAACCCAAGATGAAATGGCCTTGAAGGAAAGTGACTAGTAACGGGGGATATTCCTGTCGCAGCACATAGTAGCTAATTGGAGTTGGCCTAAATTTGCACAAGAGGTAAATCAGACATCCCCATTTGGATCAGCACATATCAGAAAATAGTACTTTTGATGTAAAAGAAAGAAAAGAAAGAGAAAGAAAGAAAAAGAGGGATGGAGGGAGGAAAAAAGGAAGGAAGATTTATATCCACAGTGGGTGGGTACAGCATAACTGAGAAGCTATGATTATCTTGTTTATATCCCACATTATAAGCATTAATATGTAAACAAGAAAGGGCACAAACTTCTTGAGCCAATATTTTTCCTGAGTGTTCTTCTAAACAATTTAATAGACTATCCCACTCCCATTCATTCCTGCAGTTCTTGGGTCCTTGTTCTTATTTCTAGATATTTGTCACTAAACCCCACAGGATTCAGTTTAAAACACTCCTGATCAAATCGGATATCCTTAATCCAAACACATTTTTCCCAATCCTTGTGAGATACAACTCATCTCTTGCCAGCAGCCTACCATTCAGATAAAACAGATTATGGTCTCAAAAGGAAATCTCTCCTGTCAACACCATTTCTAAGTATTCTGTATTCCATGGAATGTTTCTGTACTCAACTGCAGTATTCTTTTTTCTTTTCCCGTGGAATGGAAAGATGGATAAGACCAACATATGAGACCCCAGGGTCTTTGTTAATAGAAGATATTTCCTTATTTACAGAACAGAGCAGTTTAAGAAGTCACTGTGTACGTATGTATAATTATAATATCTGCCTAACTGTTGTGTGCTAATGTATATTTTGAAATCCTGATTGAAATCATCTAAATTCCCACAGAAATAAGGACAATAATTTCCTAGGATTTACAGCTGTATCATTCCCAATATATTTTCATAGGTGCAAGATGATAACTTCAAATAATAATGCAAGCCATGAATTGCAAACTCATTACAAATCCCTTCTAGGAATCTAATTAATTCAATAGGACAGGACATGTGGGTAAAAGTTGTGATGGAGGAGGAGGAAGAGGAGGAGGAGGCGGCAATATTAGATCAGGTGGGAATGTTTCGTGATACAATTAACTCAATGTGAATATCACTTCCTTATGACAGCCAGCCTGCATGGAAGAAGACATTGAAAATACGCTTCCTTGTGCAGCGTGCATGCTTTTTCCTGTATATATAATGATCTATCTGTTGAAAAGCCATCAGTTTCATTTTAGTGCATACATTTTTATTACATACATTTTATAGTACCATATGCATTTTTAAAAATGCCTTTCCACTTTTTATATCACCCAGGTTGCTATAGAACGAACCAGATACCATAAGCCTACTTCCCCCTGCATCCAATTGTCAAGATTAATTGCCTCTTTGTCAACTCAGCCAAGAAATTTACTGGGCCCAGTGCACTGCTTGTGATGGAGAAATACCTGCAGGGCACAACTGTTCCTTGTACTTCTTCATTTTTATCCCCCCAATGTCTGAGCAATCAGTAGCTCTGGCCTTCTGTCACCTCGTAGCTCTGGAAGTGAATTCCAGTGGAGGCAAAAAGAGGCAGATGTAGGATTTTCGGACCCTGGAATGGCTTGGTGGAATCCTTTAAGAGTGGGTTGTTTGTTTGTTTGTATGTGTCTCTGTGTGGCAGAGGGTAAGGACACAAACCTAGATTCCTAGAAATTTGGTTAGCCCCCAAACTTTATGAAGGCCCTGATGACTGATTCATCTTGGACCAGTAAGTTAGATGAACCAGCTGCAATTATATGGTGTGGGATGGTTCCTGCCACAGTATATTTTATTTTACTATGTTCTATTTTTATCTTTTTCTTGTATTGCTGTTTTCAACCCTTGTTAGTCATCCAGTATTCCTGGCCAAGTGGGTGGCCATAGATTATTTTAAATAAATAAATAATGCTAGTAGGTTCACAGCTTCAGAAAGCACCACATAGGGCCATTAAGCTCCACCTCCCTGCTCAGTTCAGGAATCCAAATTAAACCTTTCCCAACAGGTGGCTGTCCACCTCTGCTTGAACCCGTCTTATAAAAGGGATCTCACTGCTTTGTTGGATGATTAATTCCACATTCAAACTGTTTTTACTGTCAGGAAGGTCTTTCTAACATTCAATCATAACCTGCCTTCCTGTAGCTTCAATTCATAATTCCATGTCCTGGTCTCTGGAAGAAGAGAGAAGAGGCCTTCGCTTTCTTTAGGAGTCACTTTTTCAGGTATCTGAAGAGTGTTGTCATCTCTCCTTTCAATCTTCTTGTCTCAAGGTTAAACATTCTGGATCGTTTAATCTTTCTAATTTTTAAATCGTTAATAATTTTGATTCCCCTTCTTTGTTCCAGTTTGTCTAAATCTTCCTTAAAATGTGATCCCTAGAATTTGCCAGAATTACTCAAACTGGGATTTGGAGCAGCATGGTGGCCCAGTGGTGAAGATGCTTGCCTCTTACTCAGGAGGTTTAGAGTTCAATCTTAGGTAGCAGCAGATGTTTCTTTGCTAGAGTGCAAGAAAAAATATCTGCTGCAAACTCTGTGTAGGTGTCAGGAAGAGCGTCCGGCCAGTAAATGCTTAGCTCCATCCAGTCATCCTCACTCTACCCCAAATAGGGACTAGAGAGTCATAAAAAGAAAAGAAAAATCAAACTGAGATTTGATTAGCACAAAATCTTTTTCATAGGTATTATCCAGCTGGGTGTTGTCCATTATAAATCTGTGTATTTCATTTCTGTATATTAAATAAAGAATTTTTGCCTTTGTCTCCATTAAGTTTCATGCCCTTCATTTATCTAACCTCTATAATAATTTTTAATTTTCTTTCTGTCCTTCCCATCCAGTTTTCTGTCTCCTACTAATGTGATAAGTATTCCATCCTCAAACTGCAAAAGAATGTGTATGCCAAGGTATGGAGTTGTTGCTGTTCCCAAGACAAGCTTTTATGTACCCTGACGCATTTCTCAGCAATGATGCACGCTTCTTCATTGCTTCTATGTAAGCTTGAAATTTATATCCCTAGTGGAGATATATTTCATTTTCTCTATGGTGTCCTGGAAAAGGGATTCTGTATGGCATTTGAGCAGAAAATATAATGAGCTGGATGAGGTCCTTTAGCCATAGAAACCACAGAGAGAGATAAAATCAATATATCATTACTGCTGATAGCAAGGAAATGTTCGGGTATCTACAGCTTGCAGAATATAATGGAAATCATAAAGTCTTTAGCTGGTTTTATGTTTCCCCCATCCACTTCATTTCCTAGGTTCTATAATAGGTTTGTAAACAAAATAAAACGTGTGTGTGTGTGTGTTTGAGGGTAGGGAACGGAAGAGGAAAAAGAAGCCGAGAGAAATCTTCCTTTATAGGAATAACATCAGCATTCTTCTCAGCTTCCCAGCTGCTGACTGTTTTTGAAGCCTTGAATGCAATTAGTATCTTTTACTGCCCACCTTCTGGGGATAGCAAAATTATATTCTTCCAGTTTCACCTTGACATGCAGATAGGAAAGCACGAATCAGGGTTTCATCTTGAGATTTTGCTACTAGATTATGGTATGGTCTTCTGAGAGCTCCATGATCAGATAAAATGATGAAATGATGGGAAAGCAGCTGGAATAATAAACACGAGATGTGGATACCTTCCAAAGATGCTCAAGTGCAAAAATCCTGTGATGAGTGCAAAAGTGGACACAGAAAGTGTATTAAAATTATATTAACCATGGGGGGGGGGGGGTGGAAATCTGCGCACCTTTCCTCTTGTGTTTTTGGAGCTTGAATGTTTATTTAAGCTAATTTCCCCTTTCTAGCATATTTTTTGCTTTGTCTGGATTGCTGCCAGATCATTTATTCTTCGTGGAAAAAAAAAAGATGAATAATTTTATCTCTTTTCAAAAAAGATGATCACAGAGGCATGTTGGCAGCACTTTGGCAGCTTTAATAGGGTCAGCTCTGCTAAATGTGGAACCATCCGCTGTGTAGTATTTGCAAGAACAGAAATCCTGCCTTTGATTCCTTTTATTATACTAAGCTTCAGGGCTTGCTTAGCCCCAAAGAACATCTTAGCAAGAATAGCCGGTGAATAATATATACTGTAGAAGGAATATGCGAACGTGTGTGTGTGTGTGTGTGTGTGTGTGTGTGGCATGTGATCAAATGTATTTCTCTGCGAGTACTTAGTCTGATACTCCATTTATTCACTCAGGCATTTATTCACCATTCACTTTGGCAAAAACTGATAGAATTCCAAAGAAAAGCCATATATTCTCTATGTATGTTTCACACTCTTGAAAGAAATAATAATGTACTGAATGCTCAATTTTCATTAATAACACACCTAATGATCTTGGTATCTGCACTCAACTTCTATACCTTGCTAATTATACCCCCCCCCAAAAAAACCCTAAACACAAAATGGAAAGTTGAGTCTGCTCCTTATCACCAATTTGTTTAAAAATGGTTACCAAGAATTTTGGCAGCTGAGAAATTAGTACTTCCACAAATTGGGTCTCCCTAAAAAACACTTTACCCATCAACAAGGCACAATGATAAAGGGATTATGTAGGCTGAGTGTCCTTCTGACATGAACCATATTATTATTCTGGTTTTTGGTTAAAAATAAGATATAGATTAGATGGAATTAAATTGGAAAGGAGCACATCTTCCTCTGAGGAAGTGGATCACAGTTCTGTAGTTTATTTGCCAATTTAGCCTGACTAGTTGACAGGTCATCTCAGAAAGTCTCTTAATTTAAGAATGGGAAGTTGTTGAATGATACATGGATTGGAGGAAAAGATGCATTTGTATCCCAGGGAAGAACATTCATTTATATTACAAATATATAATCACTTTGACTTAGGCAGAACTTTGATGTTAGCAACCACCAGGATTATTTTCTTCTCCTTTTGCTTATTTCAAAGGCTAAGCAAACTTAGACCTGGATAATAGTTGGAGGATGGGAACCACACCCAAATTCCTGGACTGGAACCTGAAAAAGTATTCCTCAAAAAGACAATGACCAACCACTTTTGTATCCTTGCCAAGAAAACTGAGTGGCTGTAGTCATAGGTGTCCAGTCTGAACTGAGGGCATGTTGACATTATTTTAGAGAAGAACTTCAACAACCTTGGCAGACCAATAGATTCAGATCTAGGAAGAAAGCAAACCTACTTTAATTCACCTCTTGTACATCTAAGACAAAGATAGCTAAACTATCCACAGACAGCACAATTTCACTAGCGCCTACACCATTACTTCTGTAGTGTAGAATGGGCTGAAATTCACTAACTGGGAATCCCTTGAGGTTGCATCAGTGGATGTCTCTGAGAACCGTTTCTCTTTAAGAGACTAGTATTCAGTGGTGAAATCTAAAATTTGTTACTACTGGTTCTGTGGGCGTGGCTTGGTGGTGGTGGGGTTAATGTGACTGGGTGGGTATAGCCAATTTTTTTTTTACTTTTAAAACCATTTTTTTCTACAATTTCTTCCGCGAAGAAGTTGTAAAAAAAATGCTTTCAAAAGGCTGTGATGATCCCAGCTGAGTTGCCTGATTGGCAGAGGCTTTTTAAAAAAGCCTCTGCCGATCAGGCAACTCAGCTGGGATTGTCAGAGGCATTTAAAAGAAAAAAAGGGTTTTGTTCTTTTAAAAGCCTTTGACGATCCTAGCTGAGCCGCACAATCATCAGAGGCTTTTTTTTTTACTTTTAAAAGCATTTTTTCTGCCTAAGAGGTTGTAGAAAAAATGCTTTTAAAAGTTTAAAAAAAGCCTCTGATGATTGTGCGGCTCAGCTGGGGATGGATGGGGGGAGGGATTTTTGCTACCGGTTCGCCGAACCACCCGCCTCCATCGCTACCAGATCGGGTGATCCAGTCTGAACTGGGAGCATTTCACCCCTGCTAGTATTGCTGTTGGGGTGTTAATGAACAATTGAATAAAACTCACACCACAGATTAATTATGTGGGTTAGACAGAATTATAGACAAAAATATAATAGGCAAAAAAAAAAAATCCCATTGTTTCCCACTCTCCTCTTCTACATAAACCCGCTCATTCTCTCCACTTCCCCCATTCTTAAATTTAGTAGTCTGTCTTGTAATCTGCTCTCTAATGAACTCTAGTTCCAGAGAAACTAGTGGGAATTTGCTCACATTCAAATTCCCCTGCCCCTGAGAATGAGGGGATAAGAAACAGTAATGAAGGGGAAAATCTTCAAAGGTGCCTACTGCCTTTGGAACAACCTTTCATCAAGGAAGCTTCCATAGTTTCTATTTTGCTTGGAAAAAGCAGACTGATTTCTGCTTCATCGGAATAAGTTTCATCTACCGTGTTTCCCCCAAAATATTTACCTACCCCGAAAATAAGCCCTAGCTATTTTTGGGGTGGGTGGGTGAGGGGGGTGTCAAAAGAAAATAAGACCCAGTCTTATTTTCAGAGTAGGTCTAGGCTACCTCTGGAATCCGAATGATTATATGTTGGTTTTATTTTATTTGAAATGAAACCATGCAGTGATGAGAGATTACATTAAAACAGAGCTCAGATCCATAAAACTAGAGATTAGAAAATAAAGCAGCATTACACTAAGTGCAGCCCAATTAAAACCTTTCCAGTTACAGAAAAAGGAGCAATCGATTAAAAGGTTTCCAACGCAGAGATATTGGGGTGATTTGCTTTCCTCCTGTTCCATTTTTTTTTTTGCTGATTTGGATGAGCATAGCAAGTGTCATAGATTCAGATATGCAGGCAGGGAACCTGAAAAGTATAAAATGAATGAGGTGCTAGGGAGGTATGGCGAGTGAAAGACTATTGAAAAGGTTTCGATTTTTCTACTCAATTGGCACCAAAACCATCACAAATGCAACAGAGGTAAAAATGGATGTGAAGCAAACAGCTGCGGAGACAGACGGACGTGAACATCCAGCATGAGTGACCAGAATTTTCCAAGCAAGAACTCAAATGCTATAACCTTCCTACTCTGAGTAACTCCACGTTTACCTTTCCTGCTCTGGGGCAAAAAAAAAAAAAAAAGAAGAAGAAGAAGAAGAAGAAAAAGTGAAAAGCACTGAGCTCTGGAATAGTCCTGGCATATATTGTTTAGCATTGCCTCCTCCAATGATGTGAGTACTACGCTAAATTCACCATAGATTTCCCCATCACAAAAGTACAGCTCTCTTCTATCTCATCAATCCCTAATAGCTTTTTCATTCTGTAAAGTATTTGGGGAGAAATGTCTTGCAGGCATGATGTCTCTGTGGATCTATCAATATCAGTTAAGCTTCGGAGGGATTCAGGTTTAGATTTGGTCTGCTTTCAAAGATGGCTTCAGTTTGGATATTCCTCTGCTGTTTCTCAATCATACTGCTTCAGTTGGGATTCCAGAATTGGCTGAATGCAACACACAATCCTATTCTGCATGCTGGAGAGCAACACTTCAGAGGATAAGCTTGGCACGCTCCAAAATACATGCATCCTGTTTCCAGTAAATCCTATATACCAGTAAATGATTGAGCCTCCATTGAGCACACTTATTGCCTGTTTATAGGTGAGCCATAATTCCATAAATGAAAGTCTCTAATTTCCTTAGTTTTCATGTGAATTCTCAAGAAATCAATAAAACGTATGAGTCCATTTCACAGTTGCTTTACAGTAATATCCATTTAGTTTTATATTGTATGAAGCACCATTGCAGCAGGCCCAATAGATGAGGAAACAGACATGCTGTTTATATATTTAATGCCCAGAAGTTAAAAATAATGGTACAAATAGAATGGAACTTATGAGTCCCTCAGAGAACCTCATATAGCCAAGTGGCTTTGGTAAAGATTATTAACATTAAAGGATGTTGGCAGAAAATTTGTAGCTTTGATTGCTGAACCCCCTTCTGACACACTAATAAAGCCCGTGACTGGCGCTATCGTTCACTACAATATTTTATACAGGACAAGTTAAGGAAAGTAATGGGTAGGTTTCCCCAGCTTTGTTTTCCCTTTTACTGTACAAAATATTGACTTCTGGTGGAAAAATAACCATCTATGGTTCTAGCTAACATGAAAGAGGATAGATTTAGATGAGTATAAGTTGACTGGAAAGGTACGTCAAGTTGCCCAATTAATAGGTCACAGATTAAACTATTTCCTGCTCTTCTAACAGAGGGCTATATCTCTGGGCAAAAATTACCCAGCTGATAGATTACAGGTTTAGGAGTGAGGTGAAGCAAGAAGGAGTGATCAGTAACAAGCAAGCCCCATCTTCAAATAATGGTGTAATGGAATGGAAGCACTACAAATAAGTCCATTTTCATTTATGTAACTGGCAATATCTAGATACGGGCTGTGAATGGCCATGGAATTAGAATGGAGTAATCAAAATGGCCTCACTCCTGCAGTTATGAAAGCAGTACAGAGTACAGCCAGGTGAAACTCTTCGTTGGGAGAAATCACAGAAGGCCTGTGATGCATTCTCTCAGAACAGAATCAGCAATGCACAGCTGACAAAACCTAATTCTTTCCCAGTTTTAATTGACCTTCTGTGCAATGTTGGGCTAGTGTTCTCTTAAGCACTACAGCTGTCTTTAGCAAACAAATATTATTGTTTTTTTTTTCATAAGAATACGGAACCCATGTTTGCAGGGAGCACATAAGACTTGACAAACGAGAAAGCACCAGTTAGAGGGAAATACTGCCAGTTCCAGTCTTTCCTGTAGTCCAAGTGAAAATGGCCACAGGACATGCAATGGCCAGGAACCAGATATAAGGGGAATGTTTGCAGCAGACTAAAGTGGCCAATAAGAGATGGGTACATCCCATTCATGTCCATATCGGCAATCACATCAATCAATGAAGTATCCTGAATTGTGTCCAGGGCAAAAGTTGTGGTAGAAGAAGAGGGAAGATGCTACTTTAAATCTGAAACTATTAAAGATGAGTAAGCTGACTCAGCTATGGTCTGAAGTTGAGAAGAAGGCAGCATCATTAAGAGCTGCTGTGGCGCAGTGGTTAGAATGTAGTACTGCAGGCTATTCTGCTGACTGGCGGCTGCCTGCAATTTGGCAGTTTGAATCTCACCAGGCTGAAGGTTGACTCAGCCTTCCATTCTTCCGAGGTTGGTAAAATGAGGATCCAGCTTGTTGTGGGCAAGATGCTAACTCTGTAACCAATTTAGAGAGTATTGTGCATTGGTATAAAAGCATTGTGAAGTGGTATATAAGTCTAAGTGCTATTGGTATCATGAGGACACGAAGGGAGAAAGAAATAATTATTGTATCATAGATAGGAACATGAACACAGGCCCAAAGAAAAACTCACTGTAGTTAACATACATTATTTCTCATATACAAAACCTGCGTGCACCCATTTTACTTTTTGCTACTTTTCTGTTTCACGTATCACAAGAGGATTGCAAAGAGCTTTACAAACAATAGATCTTCCAATGACCCTAAAGCAGATTTAATAGGGGCCTTTCACTGTTTTGATTTACTTGTTTTTCAACTATCTGGTGGTGTGTACAAATAGGCATTATTAGTCCGAAAGTTTCAACATAGGGGCTCCTGGGTCTAGGTTTGAAACATGCAGAAACAAACACATAATTGTCTGTTTGTGTGTTGTGTGTGTAATGAAGTGGCAGAATGCCCCCGATGCAGTTCCTAGGAAAGCTCTACATTTGTCAATTAACACAAATTACAGCCAGCCCAGCTTGGTGCCAGCCTCCACAGCTTCCGTGCCCAAAAGGCAGCAGAATTTTCTAACAGGGATTGGAGAGAAGCCCTTACAATAAAGAGATGCTTATTTAGATCTGAATGTAACTCCAGCGCAGCACCAACTGCACAACTGAAGCTCCCACCTTAGGCCTAGATTAAGCATTGAACTTTCTTTTGGAACTGAAGCCCCGCTTCATAAAATAAAATTACATAATAAGATGTAATGATTCTATTGTGTCTGAATGCTCCCGCTGTTTCTGTCAGGTTTTCTTTTTCAATTAAACAAGTCTTTTAGTAGTCAGGGAAATAGAACTTGGCATCACAATTACTTAGCTTCAGAACATGGAAGAAGCACAGAAAGAATGCATGTTTGTTATTATGGCAATCAAGAGATTTTGTCTAAAAGATTTTGATGTGGTGGCAATGCAGCATGTTTAGCTCACTGCCGAAAGGAATGGCTAACATGCAAAACATATGTACAGAGTGCTCTGCAAAGAAACACCTTCCTTGGAAGGAAAGAAATAACCATGTTCATTTGTGGCTTCTCTTCCCATATTTCCCTTCTGGTATTTTACCATTTTTTGTGGAAATGACCACAGTAACTTTATTTGCTTTTATGATGCCATAGAACTCCTGAGTAAAAATGCAGCCAATTTATATTTTAATCCACACAGGGGAAAAAAACCAACACAACATGAAATTCACTGGTAGCCCTTCTCTTGTCTCTATTGAGTCTATTGGAGCCACATGATTCTGTCCAGATTTTGCAAGGATAAAATAATTGTTGACTCTTTCACCTTTGCTGCCCTACGTCTTCCGGATATCACCAGAGAGTGGGGTGGGAAAAATCCACCAGTAGGGGATTGGGATGGCTAAAGGACTGTGCCATCTCAAGGCTCTTTAGGCAACACTTGCTGGCTTCAAGATTTCTCTGTTTAGTTCAGGAGATAATAAGGATGGGTGACTTTTGTGTTGCTTTAGCCTTTATTAAATCTCTAAGGCAGGGGTGTCAAAATGGTGGTCTGTGGGCCGGATGCGTCATGCGCAGGTCACGCCTACCCCAGCTCTGCGAATGGGAAAACACCATGAAATGACACATGATGACAATGTGAGGTGGACAGTTTGACACCTGTGCGCTAAAGGATTTAAAGCTAAAGCATTTACAGTATTGCCAGCTGAACAGTCTAACCCAATAGATTCTAATTCTGATAGACCATTATTTAAATCTACCAACTATCAACTGCTACCCCTGTCACATGAAAGATGTAACAACATCTTCATGCCACATGGTGCTACATAGCCAGGCCTCATTTAGCAACTACTTCATTTAGCGACCATTTGCAGTTATGGTGGTGAGGAAAAGCAACTTTATGACCGATCCTCACATTTACAACTTCACTGTAAAGTGAAAGAAAGCTGAAATAAGATCATAAGCACATTCATGGCTTCATTTAGTGACTTCTTTATTTAATGACGAACAGGCTGGTCCCAGTCACTAAACAAGGACTTCTTCCATAGGTATGCATGTGCTCGTGACACAAAACTCAAACTAGAGAAGGACTACCAGAGGAACACAAAGGTTAACTTCTATTTAAAAAATAAACTTAGCATACACACCCAACTGATACTTGTGATTGGAAAAAAAAAAGCTTCTGAAAAGAATTTTGGTGGTTAAAAGACTCATGAAAATACCAGGGATAGCCAGGAAAACAAACAAACAGATCATAGAACACATCAGTCCAGATTTCTCAGTTGCACAATTGATCAGTCTCATATCTTGGACAGATTATGTGAAGAACTAGCTCTCTTGAGAAGTCTATAAAGCTGGGAAAGGTTAAAGGAAAAAAAGAAAGAACATTAGCTGCAAAGTGGAGGAACACATTTACAGCAGCTATGGATAAGTGTTAGAAGCCCTGAAGGACCAGGCGGAGGACAGACCATTCTAGAGAAAATATACCTTTGTGATCACTGAGAATCGACACCAATATGATGACACATAATAATTATGGCAGTCACCCTTGCCAAAGCTATATAATATCAGAAGACATCTATTAGGTCCTAATGAGATTTCTGGCAGATTGACCTGGGAAGTGAATATATGTATTCCTGACTTTGTCTACAAAGATTGAAAGCTTTTAGTAGTTGCAATTTGAAAGCATAGGCTGGTACCAAAATAACAGGAATGGCATGTATATGTGGAACAGGGATTAGAAAAATGTTGGAAAGAGTTGGAAAGTTCAATAATGGAACCGGCATGAATAGGAAACCTTTGTACTTGTAGATGTGCATTTGGCATATAAAATTGAAAAAAAAAATACTTTATTGATTTCAAATAGAGTTTAAAAAAATACCCTGCATTTTTGTGTTTAAAAGGATGCGGGAAAGTAAAAAGTGAATCATGAAAACAGAAAAAGATAAATCAAACAGATATTAAAAAACCTTCATTTTCAGAAAAAGGGTGAGAAAGAAAGTAAGGATCCAGGTTCAGAACACACATTTACAGGTTCAGAACACACATTTACTATTAAATACACAAATACCACAGGTATTACTATTGTTATCAGTCCCTATTTTTCTGGGTCTTTTGCTTGTTCATTTTTTCATGGATTTTAAAATACTGATGATTACCCTATTTTCTATTTATTTCTTGGTGCATTCTCAGACACACTGAGATCAACTTCTTAACCATTTGATGTGTTGAAAATGTTAACTAACAGTTTATCTGTTTATTCCCCCATCTTTTAAATTAGGGAAGCTTAAGGAAATATTTTTTGCCAGCTTTTATTCAAGGCCTTGACATCTTCAAACAAATATATTAAAAGATTGTGACACTGACAGTTGTTATGCTGTGAATAAGCACATTATGATGCTTATAAGCATAGATTTTTATTTAGAAAAATAAGTGGAGGACATTTGTTGAAGAGGGGGACATTTGTTAAGAGCTGTGGTGGTGCAGTGGTTAGAATGCAATATTGCAGGCTAATTCTGCTGACTTCCAGGAGTTCGATCCTGACTGGCTTGAGGTTGACTCAGCCTTCCATCCTTACAAGGTTGGTAAAAGGAGGACCCAGATTGTTGGGGGCAATAGGCTCACTCTATAAATCACTTAGAGAGGGCTGTAAAGCACTATAATGCGGTATATAGGTCTAAGTGCTATTGCTATTGAAAGGGAAAAGCCTAATTCTCTTTTCCTTTTGTGCACCTGCAATGAAAGCTACTCTTGTTCTTGACTTCTGCTAATGAAATTCAGGCAGAAGTTCTAAAAAGTGCCAGGACTGCAAATCTATGTCTTTTCTCCAAAGTACTTCAAGTGCTATACTAAACCCAAATAGTCCTAGGCAACAGGGTCTTCTCCTACAATCTGGGAAGAATTGTGGAAATGGAGGGAAGGAAATTATAAATTCAGCTCATACTAAATAACCAAACCTTAATGTATGGAAAATTCAGTTCTTTTTCCTTCCCCAAGCCAGACGAAAGCAGATAAATCTTGCCACTCATTTCACTTGCAATCAAAACAACTGTTTTATTTAGAAAAGGGCCAGCAGCAACAATAACAGGAGAACACTTAAGATTGTTCATTGGCTCTGTTGAACCCGCTCTTTATAAACTAGACATTTTTTTATTCCTTTTACGAATACAAGAATTGTCATTTAACAGAATAACAGAGTTGGAAGGGACCTTGGAGGTCTTCTAGTCCAACCCGCTGCCCAGGCAGGAAACCCTACACCACTTCAGACAAATGATTATCCAACATCTTCTTAAAAATTTCCAGTGTTGGAGGATTCACAACTTCTGAAGGCAAGTTGTTCCACTTATTAATTGTTCTAATTGTCAGGAAATTTCTCCTTAGTTCTAAGTTGCTTCTCTCCTTCATTAGTTTCCACCCATTGCTTCTTGTTCTACCCTCAGGTGCTTTGAAGAATAGTTTGACTCCTTCTTCTTTGTGGCAACCCCTGAGATACTGGAACACTGCTATCATGTCTCCCCTAGTCCTTCTTTTCATTAAACTAGACATACTCAGTTCCTGCAACCGTTCTTCATATGTTTTAGCCTCCTGTCCCCTAATCATCTTTGTTGATCTTCTCTGCTCTTTTTCTAGAGTCTCCACATCTTTTTTACATTGTGGCGACCAAAACTGAATGCAATATTCCAAGTGTGGCCTTACCAAGGCATTATAAAGTGGTAGTAACACTTCACGTGACCTTGATTCTATTCCTCTGTTTATGCAGCCCAGAACTGTGTTGGCTTTTTTGGCAGCCAACACAGCTGCCAAATTTTGGATTAGCTGGAATTTTGGGTTAGCTGAAAGAAAAAAGCTATTCTAGTTGGTGGTTGACTGTTATCAAGTACTCCCCATTCACTGTCCCAAACAGGTGTTTTTCTCCTAATAAATGCCCATTTGTGTCATCCGCCCATAATTAAGCATCTGTTCTCCAAGAGGCTGACAGGTTCTTTGGTGGATAATCCCAGTTGGTTTGGTGGCATTATTTATAATGCTATCTTGACAAAGGTCTTCTTTTTTTAGTCTCCTTGTCAGATTGAGATAGAACTAATCATTATTATGAAGATATGGAAAATGTAACCAAAGTCCATATTGCACACCTGAGAGGCAGTACTGGACAAACAAGATACACAAACTTCACATGAAAAAACAAATGAGCTTGTCTCATTGGCCTAGAAGGCTTTGGGATATGACTTGTTCTTTATTGCAGCAATACATAAGCCATTATTAGAGCTGTCAACCAACTAAAATGTTTTTGGTCAATTAACCATCGTGTTGTTAATCAAGTGATTAATTAAATAGTCACAATAAATGTTACAGTATCTCCATAAGGCTGATAATTTAGGAGAAAGCTAGTAAAGATTACATTTTCCACTCCATCACAATGCATCCATGTGATTCTTTTTTGTTTGAAAATTACCTTATATTGCTTAAATTAAGATATGCATATTTATTTATCAAACTTAGGCATTTAAGAATACGGTTGATTTATAGCTGTATCTTAAACATGGAGCAGCCTTCCCCACCCCCCCACCCCATATGTTACCGTGTTACCTATATAGCCAACAAAGGAAATTAAAATGATTACTAAGTTAGTTTTTCTTGCAGGATTTATTAATTGATACAAAAATGACGGAAAGGTTAACATGAAGCACATCAGGAATGAATGTCATAACCATCACAATTATCATCTGAGAATGATTGTCTATAGCATATTTCATTTTTACCATGCCTATTCAACTAGCAGAGCAAATAGAAAACATGGGTTGAACTTTAAAGGTAATCCTCGACTTACAACAGTTCATTTCATGACTGTTCAAAGTTACAAAAGCACTGAAAAAAGTGACTTATGGCCATTTTTCACGCTAAGGATCCTTGTAGCATCCCCACAGTCACAAGATTAAAATTTGGACGCTTGGCATCTGGCTCATATTTATGATTATCCCCGAGTCATGTCATCATCTTTTGTGACAGCTTCTGACAGCAAATTCAATGGGGAAGCCATTTAACAACCCTGTTACTAACAACAAAACATCATAAAATGGTACAAAACTCAATGAACAAATGTCTCGCTTAGCAACGTAATTTTTGGGCTAGTTGTGATAAGGAGAAGACTACCTGTATTGTATGAGGGTGTAGTATCATCAGATGCTGATGATACCCAGTTATAGATCTCTGCTCCTTGCAAATTAAGTGGAACCATTAACATTTTATCCTGGTACTTGGAAGCTATATGGATCCAGATGGAAAATAACATATTTCTGATAAGACTGGTTTTGGGGGCATTCTAGTTCTAGGACTATGCCATCTTTGATGGTGGATTAAGTAGCACTGTCTTAGACAAACCCATTGTACAATCTCGGAGTCCTTCTGGACACAAAGAGCAGATGGCCTTCGTGGCTAGGAGAGCCTTTGCAAAGCTTTGTGTTTGTGCACCAGTTTCACCCATTCCTGGATTGGAGGGGCTCTTCTCACTATTGTTCATGATCTTGTAACTTCCCAAGTAACCTTTCTGTAATGCAGTCTATATGAGGCTGCCCTTGAAGAGTATCTGGAAGCTTTGGCTGGTTCAGAAGGTGGTGGTGCGGGCAGCTATGTATGACCCTAGAACTGCACATGTTACACCTCTGCTCAATGAGCTGCATTGGTTGCAGGCCCAGTTTAAAATGCTGGGTGATTTATCTAATGACTCACCTCTCCCCAGTTATACATGACCATGCCATCAGATTTGGCAGAGAAGGCATGCTATGGGTCCCAGGGAACTACACTTGCCAGGTGGTAGGCGACTAGGAGGGAATTAGGAAGCAGGCCTTCTCTGCCGTAGTGCCCACCATTTGGAATCTTCTCCTCCTGGAAGTGAAGTTGGCTCCATCCTCTTAACAGTCTACAAGTCTCTTAAGACTTGTCTATGCCATCAGACTTGGGAGTCCAATGGAGACCTTGTGGTAGTTCCCTTACAGTGGTTAAAATCAATCTCTCTCATTCTTGTGCTATTTATAGTTCAAAGATTATGGACCTACATGTAAAAGCCACAGTATCTGCTGTTATATGTAAAAGGTAAAGGAGTCCCTTAATCTGTTACTTGTCACTGACTGTAGGGGGCTCATCTCCGTTTCCAGGCCATTAAGCCAATGCTGTCTGAAGGCATTTCTGTGGTTATGTGGCCAGCATGACATCACGGAGCACTGTTACCTTCCCTCAGTAGTGGTACCTATTTATCTACTTGCATTTGCATGCTTTAGAACTGTTAGGTTGGCAGGAGCTGGGGTGAGGACAGGAGCTCACCCTGTTGCATGGTGCTTGGGTCTCGAACCTGGGTGCTGGCTTAAGCCTAGTGCCTTAACCACTGAGCCACCACACCGCCCATTGTCCTATGACAGAGCAGAAAAAAGGCAAAAAGAAAGGCTCAGCCATCATCCCTTTACTACATTACCAATGAGCAATAGATAGGATGCCAACTGAACAGAGTAATTGGGATAAGTAATATGTAAGATAGCAATGTCACAACAGGGATAGTTGCCCACCTACGTTCACCAGTACCAAGTAACATAATGAAATAGGCTATAAGGATAACCTTGAGAAACAGGCAGAAGCATAGCAACCAAGACAACTGTCAGCAAATGAAATTTGAGTCCAAACAGGAATGTAATTTGAGAAAATGTCTCAGATTTGGCCCTCCCCACTTTTCTTAGAGGTAAAATCAGAGTGAAAGGGGCATAGCCAGACTTGCAAAACTTTATTTCTGTAATCTTATAATAAAAGTAGTTGGAATTACCATTGGAATGGTAATTCCAATAATGTTGGAATGACTTGGGAGACAGGAAGAAGAGCCATAGACTGAACAACTGGTATGTAAAAGAAATCTCAGTCCACAGAAGGAGAAAGAGGCGGGAGGTGTTTTAGAAGGGACCCACCCTAGTTTCCCAGGGAGTAAAAGGAAAGGAAGGGAGAAGATCCAGGCTTGCAAAGTTCTGTGAATGTAATCTTACAATAAAGGTACAGCTAGTACTCCTGGCTGTGCTATCACTGTACTATCTTTTGGTTTATAAAATGGGAGCGACGGTCCATCTTAGAGGGAAGTTATGGAAATGCTAAACAAATGAATAAATTCATCAACACTTTTGTCTTTATGTTTATTGATGATGTGTGCGATAAAATAGATAGCTGGGAAGTAAAGCTGCTACTTAACTTTTTTTTCCTTTAGCAGAAAATTGAATGGTTATAGAATCTACTTATGCCCTTCATTCATTCTTTGAATTCAGCATCTTTTCCATATCAATTTGCTTGGTTGCTGATGGCAGTACAGCTATCAGCCTGAGTCCATTCAAATTTGTATGTTCTTCCTTCTTGCTGCTTATAGAGAAAAGCTACGATAGTATGCTTCCACAATTCACAATAAGACATCGAAGCTGTAATCTTGGATCACTCAGGCCGTAGGACAGTAAGGTCCAGATGTAACTTTGGTTTTCAGAAACCGAGGAGCCAGTAACCTGCGATGTCAGATTCAAGTCCTTATTTAATCTTCCTGATTGTTCAGGAAGATTAAAGTTTGCAGAAACATGTTTATGGAGAAACGCAATCCTTGAAAACAATCCCGGGAGTGTATAGCACAAATAATAGCAGGATTAGGCATGTTTACAAAAAAGGGATTTTTAAAAAAAGTAAAATCAAAGGAAAGGGAAGAGAGAACTTACCCATTGCAGAGCCCAAAACTAATTATAAGCCAAATAACAAGAAGCTACAAGGACCTTCCTTCCTACTTTCCTACTTCTAGGAAATCCTTGAACAACATATGTTCTTTAAAATCTCCAGACATTTCTCCACCTATGTGAAGTCTTCAGAAGCTGCACCATCGTGCGTTGATTGTTTTTCATTATAAGCACTTAAGAGAGGATCCCAGTGCAGAATTCCACTGGGGGGAATATTCAAGGTGATTTGTTTATTTTCACTTTGTCAATAATTGGAACTTCCTCATCTAGAATCTTCTTTCTTGTCACTGGCATTGATCTCATTTCCACGAAATGTCACTTCGGGAATGGACACCTGCCCTATATTTTCAGTAATAAAGAAAGATGCAAAGAATGTGTTTAGCTTCTCTGCAGATTCTTTATTGTCTTGCAGTAATCTTTTAACTGTTATTCAATAGGCCAATTGTCTCCTAGTTTTCTGCTTCTGCTGAATGATATTTAATACATCAAAAACATGTCTAGTGATGTACAATATTCCTTAAAAACCCAATGCTTTTGTGGGCAACACTTTCCCATGGAACCTGTATTTTCTAAAATTGCTTCCTTGAAACTGCTTATTAACCCTGCTAGTGATGATTTATGGTAGCAAGTCCTTCCCTGACCTTCCCTCTCCTTAAAGGGTTTATATGAAAGACGAAACTATCTCACTGGCTCTCCGTGTTCTGTGAGGGTTTCTCTTCAATGCCCAGTGAATCTATGTTATATTATGTGCTCCACTGTTAACATCTTAAGTCAGAAATTGCTAGCAGTTTGCACATAAATATTTGTGTATGCCTGTGGTGATTCTCAGTCATCCAGGTCATAGTTGTCTCAAAAGTGCTTTTTTCTTCAAAAGGCAAGTGGACTGGGTTTTTTTTTTCTTTGAGGGAGAAGAAGAAAATATTTCACTCCTCATCCAAGAAGCTTCATCAGTTCTGATGGAAGGGGGATGGAAGGATAGGTACTGATAGGAAGAGGGAATGGAAGGATTGTATTTCTTTGCAGTCATCTGGTTGTTAGCACTCTCTGAGGCCGCTGTTGAGGCCACTTGGGGGTTTATCTGTGCCCTCAGGGTCACCTGAATCAGAGTGCAACTGGCTGTGGAATCTACAACACTGCCCTTGTAGCAGTTTCAAGAAGATTCCACAACCAGTTGCACTTAGTTGCATTCCGCAACCAGTTGCATTCAGGTGATCCTGAGGCCTCAACAGCTCTCACAGAGTGTTAACGACCAGATGATTGCAAAGAAATACAATCCTTCCATCCTGCTCCCCACTGCCGCCATCCTATCAGAAACTACCTTTCCATCCCCTCTGCCATCAGAACTGATGAAGCTTCTTGGATAAGAAGCAAAATGTTTCTTCTTCTTCCTCAAAGAAAAAAAACAGGCCAGTCGTCTTTTGAGGGGGAAAAAAAAGACCAATATTTGTGTATGATGTCCTTTTCTGAATATAGCAGATAGTTCCTACCAACTTTTATTTTTGAAGTAAGGAGACAGAAATCCAGTATTATTTCTGATTTTTCTTTTTATGAGATAATCTAGCTTTAGTGTCTAGTTGCTCTGCACCTGTCAACAAGTTACATTTCACAGAAAAAAAATTATTGGAAATTCTAATTAGCAACTTACTTTTGCATTTCAGGATCTCATATCTCAGCACCATTTATTAGGCTATCAAGATTGTGGATGATTTTAACACCTCGTAGGCAATTCACCTTGTTGTCTACTTGCTGTCATATATCGTGCAATCTCTGTCACTAATCCTACTACTATGAGCTTCCCTTTCCTGCCCCCATCCACAATAATATCTGTCCGTGTAAAAATCATTTGTCAAAAGTATTAGAGGTGGTCAGTGTATGATGTGTGATTAACTAGGAAATTTAAACAAGTTATAGATCGATAGTACCTCCCCCAACAGACATATTCCTTAATTTTTATTTTTTAAAAAATATACACACATTCAAACATTCAAAAATTATGGCTGCAACATTTAGTCATACCTTTTCTATGGAAATTACTCTATTTTAATTTGCTGCACCTTGCTGAGTCCCATTTGGTAGGAGCCAGCATTACCATGCTGGTTTTAGATTGAAAAAAAAAAAGAATTAACTTCAGGACTCTTATTTTCCTTTTGGGACTTTGGCCTCAATAAGGGAAGGGAATGACACCTGTATCCAAACAGGAGGAACATTTAATTGGAATAATCTTGATGAAAACTCAGAAATCTTTTAGATCAGTTCTAGCATTCTCATGTCTTCCTAAAGCAGCAAGACAAACTTTCAGTTTTTCATTTTGAGATTTTGCAATTCCATTAGGGGGATGGAAATTGTTTAAGTTGCCCCTGGAAGGACCTTCTGCACTGACAACCTGACTTTCTGGTTGTTTCTCCTTCCCACAAATGTAAAGCATCATGGTTTGTTCTCTCCCGCCTCCCCAACCAACACAAAAATAAAGAAATGCAACAAGGCATGAAGCAGTGCAATGGCCTGTCTTAAAAGGAAATTAGTAGAGAAGACACTTGCGTGATTATTCAAGTTTGTCTCAGAGGACTTCGGAAATGAAGCTTGTGGCCATCTAGAAGCATCCTCAGTTTCTTACTGTTCATCTGGTTAGTAACTTACAATAGCTTGCAGCATTTTAGGAAGTTTGGATGGGTGCATACCGGTAGAAAGATAGAATGTAAAAAAAAATGATATGTTATGAAAATAAAAATGCAAGTTGTATTGTCAGAATTAGGACACTAGCAATACATTCTTGCCCTACTACTGTTCAATTTGCCTTCTTTTTCTGTCAAAGGTTCTTTGACACACACATACATAAACACACACACACACACACCATGCAGTGCTACAAAATGCTATGTTGTATTGTCATCAACAGAAAAGCAGAACATAGGATGAATTCATGATTTTCTGGGTGAATATTTCTAATATTGATTAATCCTTGCTATTGATATTCTATTGATTATTCTGTAGTAATTAAAATAGTCATAGACTAATTTTTCACTCAGCACAAAAGCTTTCAATAATTAGACTAGGATATTCATAGCATAAAGGCTGCTATCTATTCTATTAGTAGCATTCTTGTTAATGTATAACATGTTAATATAGATCCAGGTTTTCATAGATCATTGTTTCTACTTGCAGAGATCAAAACAGAAGTGGATTGCATATCTTTCCATCTGTTTTATTGGTTTCCTCCATAAATTATAATAATGGTTATTTGACCAAGCACTATATTAGCTCTTTGTAGGGACCAACTGGTAGCCATTATCTAAATCTTTGTAAGAGAGTCCAAAGGTTGTTGCTTTCTGAGCAACATCACAATATGAAATAGGAAGCCAAACTGATGTCTACTGACAAAATAAATATACAACATAAAGGCTATTCTCACAAGACTAATAAACTGCCATCTTGAATATTATTTACAGCTACAAATTTATTGAATGGCTCCGCATGAACCGGAATGAAACAGAAGCAATGTTTAAACATATCTTGTTGTCTTCTGCAATGTACAGCAAGGCTTTCTCAAAGCGAGACCTCTTACCCCATGATCTAGTTGTAATAGATATATGTGACATCCTTGGTTGGCCTAGAAACAAAATTAATTAGCATTTATTCCAAGAAGAGATGCCAATGAATTTACCTAATGCAGGCATTGAGGTAAGTGAAAATTAGTGCTCAGTTTCAGTACGACTATGGAAAGACTAAAAGAGAAAGGGCAGGTTTCTATAAAGAGAGGCTGTCAGTGAATTTTGCCTTAAGCAAAATGCAAGGCAAGCTCAGAAGTCTCTGCTCAAATAAAATGTGGTTGGGTAATTAAGTTATTTTTTAAAAACAGAAATGTATGAAAGGGTTAGATATTAATTGCTTGTTATTTACAATGTTGCAAGTGTAAACCTACTCCTTAAGGGATGCTTACCTTGATTCTAAACTTCGTAATTTCTTTTGAAGTTAAAAGAAAGAATATTTTCCAAAAGGCTTCTTGATGTTAAAGTTAAAAGGTTAACATCTTAGAAATGCTGCTTTTTTAAAGATTCATAACTCATTCACTTGAAGTAGGATTATGTTGCCACAGTAGTTTATCAAGTTTGTTTAGTAATATCACATGAACCACCCAAATAAGATATCCTTTGTATACTTATGACATATTAAGTCATGGAGTAATATTTTGCTCAGCACTTGAAAAAGTCTGGGCATTAGAAAGGGCCAAATTCAAGATCTTAAAGTTCAGTGGAATAAACCAGAAAGTGCTTTCATTGACATAGGGTGGAATGGATGGCACTGAACTTATTATGAAGATCTACTTTTGATTTATTCTCTGTACTCTGCGAAAAGGTATCATCACAGAAGTCACCACAAAGGAAAAATGAAAGAAAAAACTTTTGGTTAAGTATGTAAAACCCCAGGTATTAGCCCAGTACAGCCAGGGCTAATACTTCTCCTCCAACCTTAACAATTATCATATCCAAGAAGGTGCATCATTATTACATGCAACCATCTCCCTTTTTTCCTAGTGGTTTAATGTGCTGGATGAAGTCAGTCTATTTACATTGGTTTGTGATTCAATGTACTGTGCAAATTTTTAAAATTGTGTTTATTCCATAATCAAATTAATCATATACCGCGTTTCCCTGAAAACAAGACCCTGTCTTATATTTTTTGAATCCCCAAATAAGCACTTGACCTTATTTTCAGAGAGGTCTTATTATTTTGGGGCGCATGGAGCAAGATGGGGCTCCTCTTGCCGTCTTACCTCATTTCCAGCTCTGCATTTAAATATTTTCGGGGAGGGCTTATTTTCGGGGGGAAGCTTATTTTAGTGCATGCACTCAAAAGCCTGATTGGGCTTATTATCAGGGGATGTCTTATTGTTGGGAAAACAGGGTGTGTGTGTGTATGTGTGTGTTTGTATTAATTTGATTATGGTAATTGATTAATCAAATACCTAAATACACTCTGTCCAAGGAGATATCTTAGGCAGATAAGGAATTCTACAGCTGTAGAATTGGAAGAGGCCTTACACTCTATTTAGTCAAATTGTCTGCTCAACACAAGGTCTATTAGAAGATCTCTTACCATCCAGCGTTTTTGTGAAGACTTCTAGCAAGGCAGTCTGTGCCATTCAGCCTGAATCTGAGTTTTATGTCACTGGTTCCAAGCCAAGATAGAAAAGCCTCTATGTGTCAGCTCTTCTGATATCTGAAAAACTACTATCACATCTGGGAGTTTCTTCCCAGTTGTTTTGTAAGATGTACTCTGGTTTCCTTTGTGAGGGTAGCATAAGCCATTGGCATTGAGGGATGAAAAAGTACCCGTGCCCCCAGTTCCTTCACTTTCCTGTTCAAAAACTTAATAATTCCCAGAGATTCTTTAAAAATTACTTTTGGCAGTATTATCCATCCACACATGTATCAAGAGAAAAACCTAGGTATTGATGGTTTGAATAGGCTTTGAGAAACTGTCTGTCATAGGAATATGAACTTAGGAAATTGGAAGTCAACACACCTCACATCAAATTTATTTTGCAAACAGTTGCTTCAGGTCTTTTAAAGCTGGAAATAACCTACCAATGCAACACCTCTTCAGTTTTTCACCTCTTCAGAGACAACTTCTTCAATTCAAAGGAGCCCAAGGGTCCTCTATAATGTTCTATGTTGTGATATGCTCTGGTGATTATTAATTGTCCTCTAAGGGACAGCCGGATATGGATTCCTGACATATTAAGTGGCTCCTGACCCTCTTATTTCTAGTGGTGGCATGCTTCCAGATGTTTACCTCTGCCAATGGATCCCCCCCCCATCATTTGATCTCTTAATCTCTCTGGAAAGGTTCAGTTGTCCTGTCTAAGAATCTCTTGTTTTTCCTGATGCATTTCAGTTTAGAATCTCTCTCCACAGATTCTTTTTCTTCTTCCTTCAATTCAAAACAATGCAAAGTGTTTCACTTCCAGCAAGTGTACCTTGTGTCCCCTTCAGACAGGAAGATACACACTTAATTTACCTTCACTGTCTGTCATTTAGAGCCTTTCTTACCAACTCCTCTTGCCAACATTTTGCCTATTGACTTGGCCTGGTTGGGAGCATCTAGAATCTCTTCTCTGGGTGTGGACTAGCTTGAACTGAAAGACCATGAAGAAAAGAGAAAAGGAAAAGAAAAGAGGGGGAGAGGAGAGAAACGGACTAAATCTCTTACTATCTGCTTTCTCTCACTTAGGGAACTCCAGGATGTTTTTCATTAGTGAAGGAACAATCAGGCCTGTACATACACATTAGATATTTAAAACTGAGGGTACTTAAACTTGGACCAAAGAAAAACCAAATGGGTTTGAGGCAGTGGTGGGTTTCAAAATATTTTACTACCGGTTCTGTGGGTGTGGCTTGGTGGGCGTGGCATGGCTTGGTGGGCGTGGCAGGGGAAGGATACTGTAAAATCTCCATTCCCATCCCACTCCAGGGGAAGGTTACTCCAAAATCCCCATTTCCTCCCGATCAGCTGGGACTTGGGTGGCAGAGAATAGATGGGGGTAGGGTCAGTCAGAATTTTTACTACCAGTTCTCCGAACTACTCAAAATTTCTGCTACTGGTTCTCCAGAACTGGTCAGAACCTGCTGAAACCCACCTCTGGTTTGAGGACCAGATTTAAGGATTTAACTTTTATATTACCTCTCACTGTGTCCTCCAGGGAAAGCTGGTACTGGCTGGAACAAGCTTTGGTAGAGTAGAAACTGCTAGTCTGTCAAAGAGACTATAAATGGAGAGGGAAGAAAGAGAGAGTCCAAGAACTAACAAGGAAACTCTGTGTTATGATATATTTTCAGATAGAAAAAGGTGATAGATTGAAAAGGATTTACTGAGTTTCGGTCCTCATGTACAAAAGCTTTCCTGAAAGCAATTGCTCATGCTCTCTTGTGCATGGCACTGCTCCTTGGGAAATGAAAAGACTTTTTTAAAAAAAAGGAAAGAGAAAGGGGGGAAAAAGCTAGCACTGAGCCTCATGAATTCACACTGGCACTCCAGAGGCTTAGAGAGAAGCAATAAATATAATAGTAGCAACCGTTGTCAGCAGCAGCTTCGTTTTTATCCTAGCGGTATAAGAAAACTCTATATAGCATAAGAAAAACCTTCCAATATTGTAATTAGATGTGATGAGTTAAGGAGGGAAAATGAAAAGGTAAGATAGAACATGAAGGGGAAAAGGGGAGAGGAGACTAACATTATTGAATCAATGGGAAATACTAGAATATAAGGCATGCAGCATGAAACAAAATGATGTCTGGTAAATTGATGGCCCTTATTGCTCCCAACTTGCATTATGTGGCTTTTTTGTGTTAACCTTGTCCTTCACAATGATTTCATTTATCACTCTTTATTATCTATTTATTTAAATTTATCAGCTGTTTGAGCTCTGTGATGTTTCTAAAAAATCTGGTACTTATTTATTTATTTATTTTATTTTATTAAATTTCTATACCGCCCTTCTCCCGAAGGACTCAGGGCAGTGAACAACCACAAGATAAAACAAATAAATACAAAAATTTAAAATAGATAGATGTTGTTAAATAGAACTTACGTTGTTAGAATAAAAAGGGTGCAGTCTTAATGACTCAGTCCTTCCTTTCTCTTCTTGCCATCACTCCATCTTCCTTCCTCCAAACTCCCTCCCTCTGGAGTGGGGGGTTATTAAAAAAAATAATGTTGGAAATATTAAATTTACCTTCAGTGTCAAACCTTGCCACAGTATCATTCTCCTGACAAGAGGCTGGCAAACAAAGTGATTCCCAGGCTCTTGGGCTTTGGCCTTCCCTTTGTCATTCTTCACTGTCTCTCAAAAATGTGTCCTGGCAGTTTTACTCATTGGGCTCACTTCATTTGGGTCAGAAAAGAGGAATTAAAATAAAATTAGAGTTCTAGAGCATAAAGAGGGAAGACTCAAGGTGCCATTGCTTATCTAAGAGGGCTGCCCCTTCACCTGGATTTCTTTATACTGTATTGAGAGAAGATAAATTAAGACTGGAATAATTCCCAAATGAGGTGATGGGAAATAAGGCTGATGATAAGTGAGGGATGAAGAGGCAGAGAGAGATACATCTTCTTTAGAGGGGAGAAAGTTAAGGAATGTACATAGCGCATACATATTTTCTGAGCTGCAATTTGCAAAGCCTAACCACATAATGATTTTTCCCCCTGTGTTTGAGATACCAAATGCATGGGGGTTTTTTTCATGGTCGTAAAGCCACTTTCTCCACCCAATTTCAACATCTGAAGCAGAAGTGATTCTGCGGTGCCACCTGGACTCCAGTATCCATCTGTAGTGGGACTGTTCAGATTTCTTTTGTCTAAGTGGTCATGCTGGGTTTGTATTGGGTTAAATGCCTACTTTGTGTTTGATAACTAGTCCTAAAATATGCTTGTTTATCAACTGATCAATGTATAATTTGTTAACTGCCAAGAAGCTTTAGTCCTGAAAAAAAAAAGTCATATAAGCAGGAACAGAAATAAAGGGGGGGGGGGGGAATAAAAAAGGCAAAGCTTGCATCAATATACTAGGCGTATTTGTTTCCCCTGTATCCTTCTAAACATTTAAGGCAGGACTAATTGATTTGATTTTGTCCTCTCCAAATTCTGTATTGATATGGTTTTCTATCAAGCAGTGTTCTTCAACTTTAACCATTTCTGTCCGTTAAAATTTTAAATGTTCAATATTATTGAAAATCAGTTGTTGGCATTAAATGTAGATGACTTTAGGAATCTAACTCTTACATCCCCATCCCTGAGTATATCAGATGTAAAAATGAGCTTGTAATATGTTGGCATCTTCCATTACAACATGTCTTGTTTCTCTGCATTTCACCAGCTGGCATCCTGCAGTAATGCCACCTTGGCTATTTACAGCCAGTGTCTGTGGAAATTTCATGTTTCTTAATGTTCCCAGCTACTTTCCAGCGACATTTTGATTTAGTTTGCATCGCTAATCACTTCCACAGCTGTATGCCATCCTGTAGTTATCCCATCTGAAGACAAATAACTGGCAAATGTTTTTAAGCAGTTCCCATATTATTTATAACAACAGCTTATGGTGGTATTCACCTGCAGATATAAAACTAAACCAATAATAATGCATTTGACTTCCTTATAATTAGTCCTAAGATCCACATGCAAAAATAGGTAGATATTAGATCTCTTATACTGAATGGTCCCTTAGTTCATCTATTTCAGGGGTGTCAAACTCAAGGCCTGCGGGCCAGATTCGGCCAATGGGGTGCTTAGGTCTGACCCACAGGTCCAGCTTGGAAATAGCAAAGGACTGGACCAGCTAGCAAAAATAGGGCATGGGGGGCTGCACGTGGCCCCCCCGCACCCCATTGATGGCTTCCTGCAGCACTCTGCCGCCAAAACAGGGCATGGGGGGCCTTCGCACACACCCCATGCCCTGTTTTGGGCCTGCACGGCCTCATGCAGCACTCTGCCAACCAAAACGGGGCATGGGAGGACCATGCACAGCCCCCCATGCCCCGTTTTGGCCGGCAGAGTGCTGTCCTGTCTCCCTGTCCTGTCTCACCCCCCCCCCCCCGGCCAGCCTGCAGAAGACAACTACAATGCTGATCTGGCCCTCGAAGAAATCCAGTTTGACACCCTGATCTATCTGATAGTGTCCTGCCTTGATAACTACTCTGGACATCTTCAGATTGAAGTCTTGCAACCCTATCTGCAGGCCATAGATCTGGGAAAGATGCCCTCTCCCACTGTGCTATTATACTTTACTTTTTTTTAAAAAAAGTAATCTATATTAAAATATTTTACATGTACAGCACAAGGTGCACATTTAAAATATACAGTAAATAAGAAAAAGAAAGGAAAAAAGAAACAAAGAATAAGAGGCATAAAAAGAACAACCCCAGAAAACATAGATTTGTTCTTCCAAAGTTATCCCATCTCCTTTCTATCACCATTTACAGTATAATGCAACTGGAGAATAAGGCAGGATCAGGAAGGACACACAAAAGAAGCTATACATGCCATTTGTTTTTCCCTGTTATGTTGAGTTACCAATCATTTTCAAACCTTCAGCCAATCCAATTTCTTCCAGCTCTCCTACAACTACATCATGCCTTTCCTACACAGGAAGAACCCCCATATCCTAGAGAGTTCTTTTTCTAAGTTAGACAATTGTTCATCAGGCCACACAGGGAAGAATGACCATCAAGATGAACTGTTCTTATAGCTAAGGGTTAATATTTTATTTGTACACTGCCCAGATGAGTGGTTTCTAACTTTGAAAATAAAATAAAATAAAATATAATAATAATAATAATAATAATAATAATAATAATAATAATAATAATAATAATAATAATAAAAAACATGAGCCATAGATTCAGCAAGAGAGCAAAAAATGGAAAATAACCATTCATGAGAAAGTATATGATAAGCCTGTGGGGTAAGAGTTGGTGGGAATGTGAACAAATATACTGAACAGCAAAGAGCTGTTTTGCTGAGATAGGGAAGAACCTGAAAATAAAGCTGCTAATCAGTGGGCTATAAAAAATTCATATCCGCCGTCAGTCATATCAGCCAAGGATGTCATGCCAAAAAGTTAGTGGCAACATCATAAGAGGCAGAAAAGCATCACTGCATGTATTAGAGGAGGCCAGAGCCTAATATGCTGCTGGAGTAAACCCAGAGGCATAAAGTTATTCATCACACAACATAATTCTGTGCTGTCTCCAACATTTTTTTACAGCTCTTTCCTGTAAGTTTGTAAGATCAGAGAGAGAACGATAACATTTTAATTTCTATTAAAAAGTTAATTTGTGAAAGAGAGTTTGTTTTTAATAAGTTCTGAAACCCCTTTATGGAATTACCCTTAGGATTGCTATCTTGATAAAAATTACCTCATAATTTCTAATGTCTAATTTTTATACATGCTCTTTTGCTTATTTTCATAAAAAGGATTCCTGGTCATTGCAATACTTTTCCAGATGGACAGAATGTGTGCTCTGGTCTTATTAACGCATTACTGGATGATCTGATGAGTTCATAGATAAAGCAACTATTACAATATATTTGCTGGATTTACCACTCATAACTGGACGAGCTACGTACACCATACAAATGTGCCTTGGTACTGAATATAAATTAGACTTCTCTTATAATGTATGATTTTTGAAGGAACTGAATAAACTTGAATATGGACTGTACCAGGAGAATTCACAATTGAGTTCTTTTTTCAATTTTCAAAGCCATTACTCATGTGTAATAGAGTTAAAACATTTCGTTTGGACAAAGACGAAGTACAGATATTAATCTAATCCAAATTCATTTGGGCTTGGATTTGAAATGTGTTCATTATTGAAGCTTGGCAGCAGAATATATCAATGGAGCAAGGAGAAAAGTTCTACATTTGTGGAGATTTCATTACCTGACTAGGTAACATCATCAGTACATGGGACAGTAGAGTTTGCTGGTTGTTTATATATAAACAATCTCATTCTCCCCTGCTCCTTGTGTCTATTGACATCAACTTGATGTCACAATCACATAATCCAACACTCATTCACTCAATAATCAGTCAGTCAGTCAGTCAGTCAATCAATCACTATTCTATCCTCAGTTTTTGTGGTAATTTGAGATAACTCTACTGAAACAAACAGAAATAAAAAGTTTTTCTCCTGATAGATTAAAAAAACGAACAAACAGAAAAAATGTTAGCCAGCCTAAAGTCCATCTCCCCGAAATATGAACTGGACTCCAAAGCCCAAGAAAATTGTCCCTCCTGCCTTCCATACCACCACTGATGGTGCCAAAAGGAGAGAAGCCTAGAAAAGCATCAGGGAGGAATGATAGGAAGAATTTTTCTAGCACTCTAGAAGAGTTAAAGATATTTTTTTTGATGTCTGGCTTCTGAAGCAACAATTTTGGGCTACATCAAGAACTGCAGAAATAAAAAATGGAAAGCTGTGGCCTAAATCTTGCATCTGAACCTTCTTCCCAAAAACAGTGATGCATGGTGGGAGAGCAGAGGTGGAGAAGCTGCAGCTTCACTTTCTTGATTCCCTCATTCATGACTCATGATTGTACTGAACAGCAAAGATTTGCTTAGGTGGAAGGTAAAGATAACCAAATAAAGGGTCTAATTTAAAATGGTCAGGACTCTAAAGCTTGCTGTATGCATATTTTTCCCTTGATTGCATCTACCAAGAGGGAGAAGGAGAATTTTATTTCATTAATGAAGGAGGGAAAAAAAGAATTACCTTCTCCAACCAGTCCAATTATATCTGAGTTCCACAGGAAAAAAGCCAGAATGTTTAGAGAGAGCGAGAGCACATCCAGTGCTTTCCTGCTGATTGGCTGACAAAGTGGGAATGAGGTTTGCATCCTATTTTTAGTCGTTCTTGCAGCAGACTGTTATGTCACAGGACTGGTTGTGCAGGGATAAGGCTATTGAATGAGATGATGATTTCTTGCCAGTACTAAATCCCAGACTAAAGACTTGGCTTCCTAAAAATTAATTGTTACTGTAATAAAGCACAATTTTATTCCTTCCAGTATAAATAACACTATCAACAGAAATATATTTGCAAATGAATGTTTAGGGAGAATGGCTGAGATTAGCATAAGGGAGCCTCCACCTCCCCTGCTTGTAAGCAAACAAACTCAGTGAGATTTACATGCACCTCATCAAGAAGCAGCTGAAAGAAGCTGTTCCACTCATGATTAAAGCCTTTGCCTCATGTTTTCATAACACTGCAAGTGTTCCTATCTTTAATCTCTGGAAAATAAGTACAAGAAAACATTTACCCATAGGTAAGCTGTGCAAGTCAGAAAGAGCTTCATTAATATTTAGAGTAAAGTCTTTATTCTAGAATTACCTACATCTATTTTCTTCTGGCAAGGTTGTGTTTTTTGTTTGTTTGTTTGTTTAGCTTTATGTTCTCCAAATTTAGTTTCTTACGCTGGATGGGCTTTATGGCATTTAGCTCATCAGTAGGGTCCTGTTTTCTATTAGAATTTGAGGGGATCCAAAGAATGAGAATATAAAATCAGTGCTTTTCTTCATCTGTTCAACTCCAGCATAAACAGGCTTTTATAACTTTTCTTTTATCCACCTTTATTATTTTTTTATAAATAACTGAAATTGACAAATACAGCTAATATTTGTTCCTGTAGTGTCTTGTATAGATCTTGTACATTGTTTATGTAGGGTATATTGGAGGTGGTGACGCTTTGAGAGCTGTATGCAATGAAATTTCATTTTAATGTATGCCGATTAGTGTACATTCAAAGCAGGGGTGGGTTCTACTTACCTTTACTACCGGTTTGCAATGGGATTGCGTGTTCATGTGCCTTCTGCACATGCGCAGCTCGCTTCTGACGACATCAGGGTCAGTGGGCGGAGCCTCCCACCAGTTTTACTACTGGTTCTATAGAACCGGTCCGAACCGGGGGCAACCCACCACTGATTCAAAGTGACAATAAAGTTATTGTTCTATTCTATTCTATTTCTATTTCTATTCTAGGTTAGGTAGGGAGTCACCCAGCTGTCTTTCATGCCTAAGGTGGGAATAGAACTCATGGCCTCCTGGCTTCTAGTCTGGTGTCTTAACTACTAGGGTCTCCTACCTGAGCAGGGGGTTGGACTAGGAGACCTCCAAGATACCTTCCAACTGAGTTATTCTGTTAAATGGAAAATTTATTTATTTATTTGGATTTTCCACATTTTCGGCCTGCTTGGCTTTTAACTTCCATGGAGAAGAAATAAAGAATAAAAGTGACATTGACTTAAAATGCAATGACAAAAAAATAAGGCCTTTTAGTCATGAAAGGGCCTGGATTCTAGCTGATAGAATTAGAAAAACTTCATAGAATTAGCCCCAACATAATTTTGATGTTATTAAGGGCCTTTGCACTGAGGCTTCAAAATAACTCTGAAGACTTTCTTCATGTCTTATATCTTTTCTTGATCCATTTTAAGATCCATTTTAAATCTGTGTTGAAAACAAGATGTGTTTACAATGCCTAGGGGCATGTGGCATGTTGGCTTGGACATGTTGGCTTGCCAATTGAGAGGTAGCTTTAGGAACTGGTGTCCGTACACCCTCTCATCTCCCCTCTGGAGATTCTTTCCTTTACCTGAATGAAGCTTAGTTTCACATGACATTTGCCCCATTATAAACTTCAATCAGTGCAACCTCCAACTGTTTCATAAGTTCCTCTTCTTTACCATCTTTGTAAATTGCAGAAATGTACCAGAAAAACTTCAGGTATGAACCTAATTGAAAGACTGGGCTAAAATGGATCAAGTGTGCTTCAAAAAATAAACCAAAGCAAGTAGATGGGTTACAGACATAATCTATTATCACTAATCCTTTAAAAGGGGCCAACATTCAAAACTGGGTAATTAGAATATGAGAAGACCATATTCATCACTTTGAGCTCCTGAACAGAATGTCCTTTTCAAAATATCCAGTAAAGGCAGAGGATAGAAATCCAACAAATACATACCACAGACATTCAAGAAAATGTAACTAAAGTTTTGATTGGATGTCTTAATTACTTTAACAGCACCATTCCCCTTTGCATCAAAATAAAAGATCGAAGAGTGAATTTTAAAAAAACCCACAAGTGCTTTACTTAACGGTGCAAGATTGTTTATTTTGTTTTTGTGATAAATTCTAGAAGTATGTGGCTATTGCTCTCTGTTCCTTCTGTTTCTTCAGGCAAGTGCTGAAACTTTAAGAAGTTTAACTTAGAAACTAGATAACAGATTTCTTCTATTCTCTGCTACATCTCAAATATATATTGTACATGTGCATGTACTCTATTAAAATATTTTAAGAATGAATTCATTAGGCAATTGAACTCCTGGGATTCAGTGACAGACATATTCTGAGTGAACTCCCCCTTTTTTACAACCCTCTTACTAATTGACCAAATCAAACTACTAACAGCCACAAAGTTGTTAAAGCAGTTCTTCCAAGTTCTTGACTGGCCAGAAAATTCTCATCACCCTGGTGAAGGAAGTCAACTAGATATGCCTACAGGAAGTGATACCACAATTTTTCACTTCGAAAGCTAGTATTGATTATTTTACTGTTCTCTATTTTATTCTCTATGATAAAGCAATAAATCTATTTTTAAAAAGCTAGTGCTGATTCGAGTGTTTGATACAGTCTAAAATGAATCCAAAAGAAGTTCTTCCTTCAGGTGAGTCAGACCAATATTTGAACATTTTTTTGCAGTCCCAAGTCCTGCTTTCTCTTACCTATTCTCCCTTCTGAAGTCCATGATGGTGGTGCTCAAAAAAGTTCATTTTACCTTAACTCTATCTGCACTTGAATTAGCACTGAGGGAAAGGACACCATGAAGTGTAACACAGGCGCATGGGAAACAAGAATGGAAAGCCAAAGCAGGACCAGGGAGAGAACTCCTGGCAAGTCAGGCTCCTGATCTTCTCCTGCATCATCCCTCTCAAATGCTGTACAATTAAGTAATGCAGTGGATTTGAATACTCAGGATATTCACATTAAAATTTATTGCAACACTTAATCATCTGCCTTAAACCTGTAGCCTGCTTGGATGATTTTTGCTTGGGTTTTATTGTTAGTTTCATTGAACTTATCAGTTAAATTATTAAAGATCTGCCTCTCAAGAACATTTTCTGTTAAGATCATAAGGGAAGAAAAGTCTTCCGTTTCCTACGGCAGATCTAAAAGTGCAGCAGCTGATGCAATTAAGATAGAGATGGATGCTAGGGTTTGCAAGGTAAGGAAATACATATTTGTGTAAGACTTTCCAAGCTTTTGCTATAACTTTGGTTCCATGTGACATTTCTCCCATCCTTAACCCCTTACTCTTTTTTATTAATGTTAATAGAAAAGCAGTGTTTTTTGCACTTGCCCCCATATTCCATATCAGCTGGATATTTCTCACTGAGGCCATTTCCTTTCCAGTGATTTATATTGTTATGGCAACATAAGACCTGTCTTGATTATTGTTATGTCGGCACAGGAATGGTCGGATGATGCTATAAATCACCAAAGAGGAAAATAGCCTGCATAACTGCGGCCAGGTCACAATGGTTATGCTGCGAAGCAAATTCGAACAAGGACAGAACAGAAGGTGGCTGTGTTTGGGGCAGCAAGTACAGAATTCTCCCCCTACCCTTAAAGTTGCTTCAGCTGTTAATTGAGCTTTCTTCTGCAACCAGGAATCCCCACCAACTCTGTTTTTAGGGAGAAAGACTTACTTCTCCTCCTACCCACTCAGTGTTGTTGCTTGAAGCTAAAATGAATATGCTTGAAGCCAAGGTCATATTGGAGCCCAGGTAACACTGTCAATCAACCTCTGGAAATATGCTTTCCTCTATCCACCTGCCTAAGCCATTGCCTTGTAAGTCAAGGGGGAAAGGCCAGAGAGCTGTGGCCTTTCTAGTCTGCTAACCTTGGGCAATATAAAGCACTGGAAATCTGAAGCTTTGAGAGAAGAGGAGGGCAATTTGTCCTCATATGGCACTCTCTGCTCTTGTGAGAATCGAAAGGAAAGAAATTGTGTTAGGCAAACATATGCAAATCTTGCTCAGAATGTAAGGTAAAGGTAAAAGTTCCCCTCGCACATATGTACTAGTCGTTCCCGACTCTAGGGGGAGGTGCTCATCTCTGTTTCAAAGCTGAAGAGCCAGCTCAGTCCGAAGACGTCTCCATGGTCATGTGGTGGCATGACTAAATGCCAAAGGCTCATGGAACACTGTTACCTTCCCACCAAAGGTGGTCCCTATTTTTCTACTTGCATTTTTTACGTGCTTTTGAACTGCTAGGTTGGCAGAAGCTGGGACAAGTAACGGGAGCTCACCCCGTTACGCAGCACTAGGGATTTGAACCGCTGAACTGCCAACCTTTCGATGCCACCATGTCCCTCGGAATGGGTAAGTGTAAAAGCAAGAATGAGAAGCAGGGTATCAGTACGCTAGGCTTGTCTCTTATCTGCTTCTCTCTGATTTCATGATGGGTTCCGAAAAGCAGCAAAATATCTGGAAACACACTTGGAAACCCTCTAAGCATAGATAATAAAAATATTATGGCAAGATTATGTTCTATCATTCCTGACCCCACTTTTAGCTCGGAACCATTCAAGTGAACAGTAGAAAGTAGAAACAGTAGAAAGAGGAAAAGGAGGAACTTTGCTTGCTAAAACAGAGTTAACTTTCCCTTCCCAAATGTGGAACCAGCTCAGCAAGGTTGCAGTGCTGCATGTATTCAAAAATTTTACACATTTGAAATGTTTTATAAGTTCTTTCACAAGAACAAACCACCCTGAACTGAGCTGCTTGGATCAATCTAAATTAGCCAGAATGTATGCTGCAGTGCTTTATAAATAAAAATAATGGTACTAATCTGTTCATTCCAGATTACAGGAGCTATTGATGTCATAGAGAGCCTGGGAGGAAATAGTCTGTCTATTGTTATTTCAAAAATTTAGAAAAATCTCAGCCATGAAGAAATAGCACTGTCTTCCTTCCTTCAAGTAGCCATGGATCACAGCAAAGACAGATGATATTTTCCTACTAAACACATAACGGAGGAAGTGAATGGAGGCACCGATTACCAGATGCATCTTAGAATTCACTGAAGTGTAATGAAGTTAGCAAAGAAAAGGAGCTCATTTGTAGTGCAGACCTGCCACAGTATTAGAGTAATGCATGATATTTTCTTGGCATGCAGGGTAATCTCTGCTCAGGGACTCATGTGCAGTAATGTGAGACAAATAAAGTATGCACCATTCTTGTTCTGATTCAGAAAGGCTCAAATGGCTAGACACATCTTAAAAAGAAATGATTTCCATTCCATTCCACTTAACCCAAAAGATATAGATATACTGTACATAGAGATATAGACAGACAGACAACAGAGATAGATAATTGATTAGTCTTATGACCATATCAAAATATAAAACAAAAATAAAACACAGAATCTAATTTCAGGATAAAATAGATAAAAGAAAATACAGTAATAAAATGCAAGGAATCAACATTAAGATACACATCACCTCTACCCCAATCTGTTCAATGTAATATGTTCTTAGTTCAACTGCCTTAACTGTAAAGCAGTTCTGCTCATGCTATATAGATTAGAAGCCAGGAGGAAATAGGACAATCTCGATTCAGATCCCAGTGGGCCTTTCTTTCAAGTAGGGATGTTAAGTATCTAAGCCTAAGAAGGGCATATAGTTGACAATCAAACAGAACTTGAGTAATGTCTTTGAGATGACTAGAACACTGCATATGTGTCCTCTCATGATATGGCAGGTGGTGGAAATGCCAATATTTGATCATGGAATCCAACAGCTTGAGTCTGACTCTAAAACAGGCCCTTCTTGCAAATGGTGCCAATCTCATTTAAAGTATTTTTTAAATTGAAAAGTAGTTTTGTTCTTAGCCATCCAACTTAAAGATCTATGTTTGCCAGTAACTCTTAAACTAGTAATAAAAGTAGCATTTATGTAAAGGTTCCATGTTGTGAAAAGTGGCACAATGGGGACCAAGATAAAAAGTAGAGCAGTCTTTTCACAACATTTGAAATGTCAGTTCTAGAACAGAAAATGGTCCGTTCCACAAAGGAAACTGCCTGAGAATGCTCCCTTTGTCTTGAGACTGAAATCTGATTCATTCTCATTACCCTTAAAAACAATTCAAACTCTTCAGCCTCTTGATTCAGAGTGCATTCTGAATATACTTATGCCATCACCAACAAAGGCAAACATCAGGAATCACAGTGCCCACATACATGTGTCCTTTATTAAACCAAAGTATGAGCTACGGTGGCGCAGTGCTTAGAGTGCAGTACTGCAGGCTACTTCTGCTGATCACCGGTTGCCTGCCGTTTGGCAGATCAAATCTCACCAGGCTCAAGGTTGACTCAGCCTTCCATCCTTCTGAGGTTTGTAAAATGAGGATCCAGATTGTTGGGGGCAAGAGGCTGACTCTGTAAACTGCTTAGGCAGGGCTGTAAAGCACTATGAAGCGGTATATAAGTCTAAGTGCTAGTGCTAAAGTAAGCAGCCATTGGGTAAGTGGGCTACATAATTTAAAATTATTTTGAGGAGAGGGTGTAAACTGCACTGGACAGAATGGACATGCAGTAGCATCACTGATGTAAACAAGGCCTGGATTTGGGGGTGTAAAGTTCTGGCCATCTTACATCTAAATGAAAACTTGAATGCTTTTAAAAAGAGATACTTGCTGAAAAGCACTGAGAAAATGTGCCTGGTGATTTGCTTGATGATTTGCTGCCCAGTTTTTGCTCAATTCCCAGGAAAAAGCAGTTTGGGTTCAGAAGTAGCAAGATGTTATTGTTCTCATCTTGTTCTTGAAAGCTTCTCATCGGCAGCTGTTTGGACACTTGGGTCCAGTATATTGAATTAGGCACATCTTTGGTCTAATCAGCAAACCTCTTTGTATACATATATCCAGGCAAAAATGTTACATGAATTTTATGTATCTCTTTATAAAGAAACCTTACATTATAAAAATGCATAAGTATCATAAGATCGGAAGAATGCTCCTGCCAGATTTTCCAGTATTTTGTTTTTATAGTGTCCAACTATAGTGCTCACACATAGGAAACAAAGATATGCCCCTCTCCTACTGTTGTTCTTCTACAATTGGTATTTAGAGGCATGCTATCTATATAATAGAAATAACATTGAATATTCAAGATTAATAGCTTTACTTTTGTTATTCTTTCTGATCCCCTTTTAAAGTCGTTTATATAAATGGCCTCCATCATATTTTAAAGTAATGTTTCTAAATCTCAGAGCCTTTAAGATGCATGGCTGGCTGGGGAATTCTGGGAGTTTAAATCCACACATCTTAAAAGTTCTGAGGCTGAGAAACGCTGTTTTGGAAAAAAATAAACTCTTGTCAGTTGTACATTGTGCAATTGAATTTGCCTTCCAATCAGCATCTCTGAAAGGCCCATAGCCTAAGCATTTTTGAGACAAATACTCAAAACTTCTTTCTGTCCACTTTTTCCACATAGGTTTCTAAACATTTCAAGCATATTCCCCCTTAAGTCACCTTTTCTCCTGTTCAGAGTTCCAAATTCCTAGCCTTCTCTTGCAAGGAAGATGTTTCAGCTTCCAGATCATTTTGGTTAGCTTCTTCACTTTCCCCAGAACTATTATGTTCTTTTGCAAATGTAATGTAAAGAATTATACAAAGTATTTCAGATGCAGATATGTACTGTTTTCTAGATTTACAACATTGGCATTTTTGACTTCAGGCTTCTTCTCCTTTCTAGCAAGGAAGCTGCCTTTTTCATAGTCACTGCACACTGAATCACTATCTTCATTAGTTATCCACAATGACCCCGGGTTTGTTCCCGGATTATTTACAGACAGCTCAACTCCATCAGAATATCTCTAATGTTGGGGTGGAATGGGGAAAATGTCCCAATGTACCTTACTTTACATTAGTTAAATTGTATTGTAGTTGTCATTTGGTTACCCAGGTTGAAGATAGCCTTCGAGAACTTTTCATAATCACTTCATTTTCACCACCCTAAACAGTATTATTACAAATTTGGCCAAATCATGGCTTATCCTTAAACTAAGAAGAAATCCAGTGATTTCTCTTTCAATAGGAAAACATCCCTCCACCACAGTCCCTTGGAATGTCTCACAATTTAGCAAAATTAGAAATGAAAAATATGTTATGTCCAAGGGTTCTTTCTATTTCCCAATCATTCTCAGCCTAGTTTAAAACACATTCAAGCTTTAAGTGTCTGCAGATCCTTTCTGGGCAGTAGCTGCACAGAAGGAACTATCCAGCAATCTATGCTCAAGCTGGCCAGTAACAAAGTGGCTTTCCCCCAAACAAGCCCATGCTTAAAAAAAAATCCCCTCTCTTAAGAAGCAGAAGATAGATGGCTGATGCTTCTCTTGTCCTGTGTTCTACAGAATTCTGTACCAGTATTGAAGAACACTTATCAATTGTTTCAAAAAAAAATATTCCAAAGGCATTTACAGAAAGCATGAGTGGAAGTCAGTTGTTAAAAGCAACAAATACATTGAAAATCTTTAAAAACTTCCCATCAGCTTTGAAAGCAAGCTTCAGTTGTCTTGCAAACACTGTGATCTATTATAATACCAGCCACGCCAGAAATTCTGCATTCAGGAACCTTTTCCTGGTCATGCCAGTAGACTGTTAGGACTGGAGCCCACGACTGGGAGGTGGTAAGAGTGGTCCGCCATCTTCCTTGAAGCATAAGGGAGCAATGCCCTTGCCAGTGTCATTAACTGGGCCAAAAAGAGACTTTCTGGCAAACTGACCAAATGGCACAGTGCAAGGAGACATTACGATTGCAAAGCCTTGGTGACAATGTTGTGCATCTGGGGAGGGAGCCATCCTCTCATTTCTGCAAAATCACATGCAAGAAGCTGCCTCTAAGAGAGAGGCAGAATAAGTGTTGCTGCAACTGTCCTGTTTCCAAGACAGCACGGATCCTTTCTCTTGTGCCCATTGGCTGCTTAGCATGCCCGTATGATTGTGTGGGCATGGTCCTGTTTGTGGACATATATCATAAACCATAACGTGTCCCCTTGTCGTTTGAGACCCTCCATACATGATTAAAGCAGACTTGCCAGAACCAAGAGGAAGAAATTACCAGCACCGTGTTGCTAGGAGAAGTAGTGTCTGCAAGGAGCGTTTATTATTATTATTTATTAATTGCTGAGCAAGGATCGCACATGCCAGGGCAGCGGCATTATTTTGCTGATTTATTGTTGCAAGATGATCCTTGGGTAACGTGGCGTTAGCAACATGCAGTTACGCTTCCTGAATGGAAGAGTGGCGGAAAATAATAGACCAGCCACTTGCACAATTAATGTAATGAGAGTAATTAATTTGAAAATAATACCCAAGGGTTAAGGATTTTGGGTAGGAAAAAAAGAAGAAAAGGAATGAAAGCAAAAGCAGAGCTTTAGTGCCCCACAGGAATTAGCATTATTCAAGCTTTGATTGTTGCATTCATGTGATAATATTCAACGAAGCCCGGCTCTCCTGGCAGAAGCTGTTTGCCCCTTCTTTCCTTGCCTACAATAGATACGGACGTGGCCACTCCAAAGGCAACATTTGTTCACAAGGCATGTCAGGGTTGAACCCAGTGATTGCTTTGGCTTTTTGCAGTCACATAAAGGAGATGTACATTGCCATCTCCTATGGAAGGGAGTTCTTCTAATCATGGCAGCTGGTGAAGAGAAACAATGGGACATGTGATGCTATACAAACAGCTGCACGAAGGGTTGCCCAAATGGGGGCATTGCGGGGGGGGGTGGGGGGGGAAGGTGGCAGGAAGGATGCCTGCAGAATAAAATGCCTGCAGCCACATATGCCTTGACAATTTATTATGGGAGAGCAAATCCTTAAACCCCACCTTTCCATAAAGATTTTAACCCTTCAACATTCAGTCCAGAGTGAATTGAAATCAAGCTACTCTATAAAAGGAGACATTCTCCCAGTTACATCCTTTGTTTTTTCCATTCTTATGAATCTTCTTCCTGGTTTTTTTTTTATTCTCCCCAATGTCTCTCCACACTCTTGACTTTTTCAGTGTGTGATCCTTGAAGCAGGAATCTGTCTTTTCATGTGTATGTATGGTATGTATGTATGTATGTATGTGTGTGTGTGTGTGTGTGTGTGTGTGTATTACAAATGCTATGAAGAAACAGAAGGAGAAGGTGGTGGAGATGGAAAATTCTAAATATTTTGTTTGCCTCTTATCTCTATATTCACGACATGGAGCGTTCCTTTTGTGCAGACGCTTTAGATTTATCATTTTTTTTTACTTTATCTAAATCAATACAACAACCCTGCTTACTCGCTAATCAAGATGGATATGAATATTTTTTTTCTTATGCTACAAAAGGTTCTCATGTTGGATAAGCATTGGAGATGCATTGAAAACGGAAACAGCAATTTTTCTCAGATTGGCAAGTGGGAGACCAAATTAGGGTTTGACGCTATGCTTCGATCCATAGATATAGGTTTTTTTAAAAAAAAAATCTTGTGAATACTTTTTGGTAGGCTTTATGGACTAATCATAACTTTAAACAGTTTGGTGTGAAACAGATATCACATTTGCTCCAAACTCTGAAGACAGTTGAAACTGAAGCACTGCAAACTTTGTCAGTATAATTTGACAACAAAACCAAGTTCTTTTCCAATTTCTCCCCTGTAAAGAAGGAGCAGCAGAAAAGAAACATCTGTTATAGCAGCTATCCATGTCTGGAAGAAGAAAGAGAAGAACAATGGAAAGATATTTCAAGAGCTGCAATATGAAACAAAACACCTTCTTTTCCTCAAAAAATAAGTCCAGTTGGCTTTTCAAAAAATAAAAACCACTTTTGATAAAAAAGAGACTATGGATGCATTTTTTTTTATAACTAGATCTCTGATATAAAACATATTTTATATCTGTATTTCTGTTTCTTGCATAATTTATTATTTGCAAATAAATCAACCTTGCAAATTTGGTACTTTTAGTCTTTGGCTTGGCAGCGATAGGACTTTGGACCATGGGTTAAAACTAGTCATTTTTCATTTTCTCTTAATCTTCTTTATTGGCTTTCCACTCTCCCTGGTACTCCTGGACAATTAAACTTTATCCTGGAGGAAATGTTTCTTTGACTCTGCATGTCTTTGGTTTTGACAGTAAGATTTATCAGATAATGTTGGACTTTTAAATATATAAGCCATCTCAAAGGTAGGAATACAACCTCCATTATTTAATGAAAAGAGGCCAGCAAGAACATTTTTATATCTGCTAACTATTGATTTAATGTTTTCTGTGCGTCCATTGAAGAATCTTCTTTTTAGTCCAGCTAAATGCCTTGTCCTTCATGTTTTTGAAGAGAAATGAAGTAGCAAGAAATCCAGACTCAAAGGATTTATCCTTTTGAACTTGGGACATTAGAGACAGTGATGTACATACTACACCCTTTATATGGACTGCTATTTTGACCTAATAACTCTTCTAATCTATTCTTTGAATTGTATAAATATCAGACAGAAGTAGCCTGACTTTTCTTTCAAGAAAATGAAATTTAGAAACATATGTCTTTCCTTTCTTGCAAGGAAGAAACTAATATATAACAGACAAAATAATTTTCTCTGTTATCAAGGATTCTTTGCCAAGAAAACACTACTTGGATTGATTGTGGAGGACTCCTATAATGTAGTAATTCTAATAAAGGAGAATATTTGTAGCTCAGGGTGGAAATGAGGGGTCCTTGGTGCTCTGATGATGTTACCTAGTTAGGGTAATTGAATGTCTGCAAGAAAACAAGCAAGCTCAGAGAGCACCAAGGACCCCTCATGTAGTAATTCTAAAATATGAGGGTTTGCATTTCAGAAGGACAGTTGGTGTCCTTTTAACATTGTGTTTATTTTGTTGAATTTTTATTTCTTTTTACTTCATCAGCAATAACTTGTTCCAGCGCAGAAACACTGTCCAAGAAGGTCAGTAGAATGTATCAAAGAGAAATATCAGTTTTGTAGAGATTTTAAAATTAAGCAGGGTCTGAAAAAATATCAACTCAGGTGGCCAAAAAGAGATCTGATCATGATACTGATCAGGCTACCATTTTTGCACCATTGCAAGACTGTTATTCTCAAACTGGTGCAAAAAAATAAATCAATAGAGAAAAAGTCCCATTGGTTATAAGCATTTTTCACATTGGATCAAGGAATTAATGTCAAGGGTCAGGTGGAAATGTCTAACTTTCTTCCTAGTCAGCTAGTGGAGCCTGGAAGACCCATTGCTTCTGTGACTGGACTGCTGCTTGAACTGTGAATTTCATTCTTTGATCTGTTGTTTCCAGCAATCAAGAACTTCATCCTTGCACTTCAGGGCTTCAGCAAGGTGAGGAATGTACACTGAACTTCCCACAAATACACAAGGTAAAAAATTGTCTCTCCAAGGCTCTGAAGCAATGTTAGTTTTTCTGTTCTGTACACTGAATTTGAAATTAAGCTGGGTTTAAAAATAAAACACTAACAAGTTTTGTGCATGGCCATAGAGTAAGAGGGACAAATAATTTCTTGTGAGTGAATTACAGCTAAAGGGAGCAATTAATCTGGCAAAAAGCATGAATTCTAAACAATGGCTAGGTAGTAAAAATGTGGAGGTTTGATGTAGCAATATTTATTTTGTGTATTTGGCAATTTACATTTTAACAATGTAACTTAACAATTTCAGTGTGATTAATTGGTCTTTGTATAGCCTCTTAAATTCTGTGCTGCTATGAACAGGTAAATTGTTAGGTTTCTTTAAAAGATATTTAGTGAATGTTCTGTGGCATTTTTCAGATCTCAATCCCAATTGTTTATACTCGGTGGAAATTAGGAAAGATTTTAGTTTCAAACATACAAACAACTCCCCCCCCCCAATTCTATTAGTTTAGAATAAAGTTATTTATGACATTTGAATTCTAGAATGGCACAGAAGTGGAAGTTGATAGACTTATGTTAGATTCGTAAGGGATGAGGTGTTCAAAAGCTAAAATCTTCAAATCATAAAAGCTCTAAAGCAGAAATCCATTTTTTGAATATACATACAAATAAGCAATTTCTGAATCAGAATTTTATCTAGGAAAGCAAAATCCTTTGTTAAAACAATATAACAAGAAAAAAGTGGACATCTATTCCTATTCTTTTCTGCAAATATCTCTCAGCCATTGCATTTGGGTTACTAGGGAATTAATGAGCAATTGCCTCATAAACATCCCAAATATATAATTTAAACTCTCTTCAAATAAATAACTGAACTATTCTATTTTTCATTAGGTAGGGATGGGAAATCTTTACATGCAGCCCACATGGCTCTTCCTTCTGACATGCACAATTCTGAGTTGGGAGGTCCAATTTCTTGGCTGAAATTTTGTCCTTCAAGGTTGTCTATCCGCACAGAAACACAGATAGACTGTTCCATGCTTTCCTGTGTACAAAGAAAGGGGAGAAGGAATCCCTAGAAGGTGGGATTTGAGTCATGGGGAGGGGCTGCAATTATCTTTGTTGACTATCTGGGAAACAGAGACAAAATTGAACTGAGTTGAAACAAAAGACATTTTGAGTTTACAAAAAAAAACCAGGAGGATGGATAGCATATAAACTGAGGAAAGAAAGAGAAAAGAAACTGGTAGAGAAATTTCAAAAAGGTGACACTCTACTGACAAACAATGGGACTATTAAAAAGTTCCTTTATAATTTTTACTTCAACCTCTATAAGAGGCAGGAAGTGGATATTGAAAAAAAATAGATGATTATCTACAAAAACATTTACCAAAGCTTTCAGAAACCCAAATATTAATGAATTGATAACTAACTTTGAAATATCAGATGCTATTTAAAAATTGAAAATAGTCAAAACACTAGGTCCAGATGGTCTCTCAAGACAATATTATAAATGTTTTGAAGATCAACTTTTAAAAGAAAGATACAATGAATTCCATACCACCCGGAGTTAGGATGCCTCAGTCTTGGAAAAAAGCCAATATTGCTTTATTGCCAAAGGAAAGTCAGGATGCGTTATTGACAAAAAAAAATTACAGACCAACTTCATTATTAAATGATTATAAACATTTTAGTACAACATTGGCTGAAAGACTCAGGAAAGTTTTAGTCTTTTAACTGTAAAGTCCAACCTGGCTTTTTGCCAAAAAGACAATTGAAAGACAATGTGAGAATGGTCCTGAATGTTATTGAATACCTACAATACTGTAATGAGAAACAAGCATCTTTAATATTTTTGAATACAAAGAAAGCCTTTGACAATTTTAGCTGGGTCTTTATGTGTAAAGTTTTGAAAGACATGGACTTCGGGGGAAAATTATACAAGGGATTAAGTCAATTTTATGCATCATAGCAAACACATATGATTGTATTGTGTGCCAATGATGAACAGGTTATTGCCAAGGTTTACAAAATGTTGCTGAAATTGAACTTAGAAAATGAATATGTGAAATATTGTATTATTCAATGGGAAAATAATTTTGGTTATAATATTTGAGCAATAGGAAACTATGTGTACAGATAGTTTGAAATTTACAATAAGTTATAAACTGAAAGCAAACTTTAACAAAATAATGTATCATTGGTACCTAATACTTGACAAATTGTCAAAGATGTATAATGGTGTCCCAAATGTATGTTGGAAATATAATTGTAAAGAAGGAACTTTTTATCGTCTTTGGTGAACTTGTGATGAAGACATATTGGGACCAGATTCATATTTTAATGCAGAAGATTCTTAAAGTGAGTATAAAATTGAAACCAGAAGCTTTTCTTAGAACTATTGGATAAAGAGCTTGAAAAAAAAATGGAACTTTGTTATTGTACATGCTGACTGCAGTGATAATTCTTTATGTACAAAAATGGAAAGATATGTCAATCCCCACAATAGAAAATGGATGGAAAAGGCAATGGAGTTAGCAGAGATGGCAAAATTAACTGTTTTAATCAGAGAAAAGAATATATGTAGTTTTGTTTCCACTGTACCTGGAAACCACTTCTATGTAGACTTCATTGCTCAAAACAGAATATAGATAGATAGATAGATAGATAGATAGATAGATAGATAGATAGATAGATAGATAGATAGATAGATATGAAATTCTGACTTATAAATTTGCTGTTTAATCCTTTGTTATAGAAATGGCTAGTACTTAATAAGTATGTAAAAATAAAAAATAGAGTCTGTAATTCTCTTTTGTAGTTTTACTGTGCTGAAAAAAATTGGAACTCAGTGCTTTTTTCTTTCTTGCCCTTTATCCTTCACTTCTCTTTCCCATTTCTTTCCCCTTCCCATTTTCCTATCTTTACTTTCATTTGAATTTTGCACTATGCTCCCGCTCTTTGAAATATCATGCCCCTCCCAGGTGAGATCCTCACCCATCCTTTTAGCATTCTTAAAGTGCCTGAAGATTTGGCTCTGCCAATTAACATGGGACTTCAATGGGGGTGTGTCCTTTTGGAGGTAGTTAATGAATCAAGATAACCTTAACTCCTCTCTATCTGCATCTTCATTGCATCCCTCCCTTCCCATGTTTGTCAACTTTAAACCAATTTTAATGTCACTATTTGTTTTAATGTTTTATTGTTTCACATCCGGAGCCCTGCTTTAGGCTAATAAAAGTTCTTCATCTCTATCATGACATCATCTTACGCATACACACACATAAAATTTGTAAGTCAGTCATAAATTAGATTCCATTCACTCTGTCTATCTACCAAATTCAGATACTACCCATCTCACTCTCAACATGACTCAGGGTAGTGTGCATTTAAAAGCATAAAAACCATATAAAGGTACAATATATCAACAAAAGGAGCCAGGTAAGACAAGGATAAAATTAGTTAAAAAGTTGGGGGGAGGGTCTCCAAAGATAGTATGCCCATCTGTGAGCCTCATGTGGTTGGCAGACCCTGGTCCTCCTCACCTCCAGGGGGAGAATATTCCAGACAGTGGGGGCAACCACAGAAAAAGCACTTTTCCTGAGACCCACCCATCAAAATTCATTAACTGACATGGTCTGTAACATATTTCTCTGCCTCGTTGGGTGAGATGGGCCAATGCGATATTAATTTTGATGATGATAATAATAATGATGATGATGCTGTAGTCCTTGCTTTACCCATGATCTAAAAAAAATTGAAATGGGTGACCAAATTCCAGAGTTCATTGTATGTTTTATACTACGTTATAATTACTTGGCCACCTGACCTGCATATTTATAAATACAGCCTATAGCTTTATATGCACCTCCAGAGTTATGAGTTTCTGTTAACTCATTACCACAAATTTCTGGATGTCAGTCATTACTTTTTGGTTGTTTGAGGCATCCTCCCTTAAATTCTTATGGACATTGGGTTGTTTTCATTTAAGGACCTATTTTGGGTCAATTTCATCTTTGCCACAGATTGATGTAAACAAAGGGGCCCATACCGCCAATGAATCCTTTGGTGAAAGAAGTTAAGATAGTTAGCTAAGGTTGATTATGGTGTAAAAGCAGGGGTGAAATCCAGCAGGTTCTCAGAGGTTCTGGAGAACTGGTAGCGGAAATTTTGAGCAGTTCGGAGAACCGGAAAATACCACCTCTGGCTGGCCCCCGAGTGGGGAGGGAATGGAGATTTTGCAGTATCCTTCCCCTGCCACACCATGCCCACCAAGCCACACCCACAGACCCGGTAGTAAAAAATTTGGATTTCACCACTGTGTAAAAGGGATGGCAGGCAAGTAGAGACAGGAACAATGTTCTTAAAATATATCCAACTTTTTCCCCCCTTCTCCAAAATCGGAAACGGTAAAGAGAGAAGCCTGGGTGCCTAAGGAGAGGGTCGAATAACACTGAAGGATTCCCAAATTACCAGTTTCGGGAGTCTGACGTGGCAGGCAGAGAGCCTTGGGTTATGCATGGCTGAACTAAAGGGACCATGGGTTTGATTCTCCAAAGACCCTTTGCCTATAGTCACAGCCAGATTTGCCACTCAATCCTTCCCAGGGGAGGCATCCAAAGGTGTTGTGGCAAAACCAAAGCAGCCGATTACGATTCTCCTGCCGGGGTCTATGCAGTTGGCAGAGTGAAGGACATTTCCTATTCAGCAGTGGAAGAGAAGGGCCGGAGCCACGTCGGTGGTGGTTGATCTCACGTCGTTTTAATTGTTTGGCACACCGAGAAAGGAAAGCAAACCTTTCATTGGGAGGTTAGAGGGTCGGTGCTACAAAGCAGCTTTTATTTTCCCCTTAATTTAACACTATAACGCGGCTTTTTGCTGCGCCGTCGGGATGTTTTGAGGGGAGGGGGTAATTAAAACACAGGAGGAGGAGGAGGAGGAACCCCCTCCTTCCTGCTCCGTTCATTAGCGAAAGTGACATTGATGCAGACAGGCAGCCTAAAAAGGCAGCTAACCGCTCCCTTGTCTGGCAGCCCCCGCCGCTGGTTTCCGTAGCAACGGCAGGCGGGGGGGGGAAGAGGGAGGGAGAGAGAGAGAGAGAGAGAGAAAAAACCCCCCACCAGAATCCGTCAGATGGAAAATGTCAATTACGGCGCAGCGGCACAGGCGGGCGGGAGAAAGAGGGAGGGGGAGGGAGGAGGAGAGAAACAAACAGGGAGGAGGGGCGGGAACCACGCAGGGCCGCCGAGCGACCGGTGGTGCAGGCGATTTGGTGGGAGGAGGAGGAGGAGGAGGCGGCGGGGGTGGTGGGAACAGCCAATATGTAAAAAAGAGCGAGGCTGCGACGAAGCGAAGCGGGGACGCAGCGGCGGAAAGAGGAAGGCAGGGAGGGAGGGACGGGGACGCTGCCAAGGAGGAGGAGGAAGAGGGCTTGCCTCGAAGCCAACAGCAGCGTCTTCCCAAGGACACGAGCGGGTTCTCAGCCCTGAACCAGGTGGCCGCTCTTCCTTTCGAAAACAAGCCTGTGCGGGCAGCGGCACGGCGTCCCCATGGTTCAAAATGGCTTCTACCCTCACCCCCACCCCTTTAAATAAAATAAAATAAAATAAAATAAAATAAAATAAAATGCTTCCTCCCGGCAAACGGCGGCCAAGATAGCCGTGGTGACTTTCGGAGCGGTCGCCGCGTCTTTGCTTGAGCTGGTGTCGAGGCGCGCTTGGCGCCTGTGGCGGTATCCCTCAGGGGGACGCCAGCGAAAGCCAGTGTGAAGGGCAGGCTGGGTAGGGTTTTTTTTGTGCGATTCTTTCCGGAGAAGCCCTTGACACAGGATGCGTAGCCGCTCGGAAAGCGTAGAAGCCGAGAGAGATCTCCTGCTCAATTGTTGGGGAAAAGACATGGCCGCCTCTTCCTAGGAAAGCAAAACCGAATCTCCTCTTCCCGCCGCCCCACCCTCGGGCTTTGCGCCTGAGACAAAGGAGGAAAGGGCGATTAGGGCTGGAAACGATGGAGGCCGAGGAGCTTTTTACTGCAGGCGCTGCGGGAAGAAGCAGCACTGTCCCCTGTGCGCCTCTGTCGGGGTCTTTTTATTTTTTTCCCACCCTCCTGTTCTCTCACTGTCCCCCTTTCCCCCCCTTTTAATCAAGCTGTTCCTCCCACTTGGCAGTTGATACCGAGTGATACCTGCATCACTTTATTTTGCCTGTTAGGGGTTCTGTTGAATACAGATTCTGTGAATTTTAAGGTTGGATCAATTTGAGTGACGTGAGTGTCGGGCCAGGGGTGACATGCTAGCAGTGTTCCAATATTTGGGGGGCTATTCCGGGGAGGGAAGGGGGGTGGGTGTCAACCTGTTTTTCCAAAGCATCAGAAGGCCAGACAAGGAACAATGGGTGGAAACTGATCCATGGAGAAATTCAACCTAGAAATTAAGGAGAATTTTTGTTGACAGTGAAAACAATCAACCAGTGGAAGAGTTTGCCTTCAGAAGTTGTGGGAGCTTCATCATTGGAGGATTTTAAAGAGACTGGACAGCCATTTGTCAGAAATGGTATAGAAATGGAAATGTTTGAGCAGGGGGTTGGACTAGATGACCTACAAGATCCCTCCCAATTCTTATTTTGTATTCTGTACTCACTCAGCCCTGAATCTGACTTGACTAGCCACTATAAGTCTCTACAGCAAGGGTGTCAAACTCGATTTCATTGAGGGCCACATCAGGGTTGTGTTTAACCTTGGGGGTCAGGGGCATGACCAGCTCGACGTCATTCATCAAGACTCTGCGTGGGGCCCACCTGAGCTCCGTTTTCGCTGGCAGAGGGTTGCAGGAGGCCATTGTGGCCAAAAACGGAGCCTGGGCAGGCCGTGGGCCTCCTGAAGCTCCATTTTCATTGGCAGAGGGCTGCAGGAAGCTGTCACAGCTTTAAATGATAAAATGACATGCGATATTAAAATTAGAAATGGTGACTATAAAGAAGACATTTTCTGGAAAATTTGGAAACCATTTGTGGACTATGCGCTGGGAAAATTGGATGCTTCGGTACCTGTACCCCGAGAACGTGGATTTTGGCGATCATGAGGATATATCCGAAGAACCAAATCTTCCTTTCTTATGTATAGCACAGGGTGAAATATTGTATATGTTGTTTGTAATGTTAGTAATTTAAAATATAAAATGTTAAAATTTAAAAAAATAAGCAAAAAAAAACAAAAACAAAAAAACAAATCTTTAGTCTATGCTGACAGTATAAAAATCAAAATAATTATTGTTAATGATGAGGTTGTTAATATATGAAAAATAATGAATGGATGGTGGATTAAAAAAAAAAAAAAAGCTGTCACGGCTGAAAATGGAGCCTGGGCAGGCTGCGCATGGCCCTCTTGAACTCGAACTCAGAGGCACCACGGGCCAGTCCTTTGCTGTTTTCAGAGCGGGCCCGTGGGCCAGATCTAAGCATCGCATGGGCCGGATCCAACCCCCAGGCCTTGAGTTTGACACCCCTGCTCTACAGGTATCCTGGGTATAGCTTGGATTTTACACTTGGAAATAGACCGGAGTCCACAATAGCTTAAATGAACACATGCAAGAGGAAAATGAATCCAATTATGGATTGTCATCCTTCCACTGTAGGCATATATATTTGTTCTGCCCCAGCTCCGGATTTTCAAGGATATTAACACACACCAACAGTCTTTATCAAATTTATTAAGTAGCAAGAATAAACAAGACCGGCAAAGTTTGGCAACCATCCCAGAAAACAAGATATGATAAACCAAAATACTCTGATAATAAATACAAGTTGTTTCCAGCAAGAAAGCACTAGCTGTGTGGGACTTAAATAGGCTAAGGGAGTGACCAATTATCCTCAAGCCCTACTCTGGAGTAGACCTCCTCCTGAGTAGCCACTCCTGCCTTTTGGTAGCCCTGCGTCAGGGCCGGATTTAGATGAAAAGAGGCCCTAGGTTATTCCACTTATGAGGCCCTTTCACCTCCCATTTTTAAGTTTGTAAATTACATTTTTATGTTTATTAGTCATATGCGTAGAATTTCTCCTTATTTTCGGTTCAGTGTTTTAGTGTTCACTGTTTTTAGAATAGTGTAATTTTAATTTTGCTAACAATTTGAATGTAGGCCCCTCTTGATCTTGAGGCCCTAGGCTGAAGCCTAGTTAGCCTATAGGAAAATCCGGCCCTGCCCTGCGTGCTCGAGCATTGAGGAGAGGCTCCTCTACTTCGCTCTCTCCACTTGAAGGAACCTCTGGAGGTTCTGAAGGCCCTGGCTGAGTCTCTGCCTCTGGCATCACATCCTCTTCAGCCTCCTCGCTGTCCGACGCGAGCGCCAGCTGCGCAGGCTGCTGGCGCGACACCACACCAGCCTCCTCTTTGTCGGGATCAGCCACGATCCGTGCAGGCCGCTGGCGGGCCACAACAATATTTGTGCTTTTTCCTGGCATCTATATTTGGAGCTGGGAGCTGCTAGGGTTATAAGGCTTCTGGTGGCCTCTGCATATGTGTGTGAATAGACCTTTTTCTGCAATAGCACAACAGTATAAACCTTTAACTAGTAGCAATTGGCACAATTCAACCTTTTCTCTATCAATAGTCCATCTTAATAGAATTGCTATAGGCTTACCTGATTCTCCATCCTGTCATATACTATGGTTAACAAAATCAACGGTCCTTACTGGGAGTGGGGGTGGGGGTGATTCAGGAAAAATATTTCCTGAATCAGGAATCAGCAAGTATTTCATGTACATATAGTTCTTGCTTATCTACTGCCTTGTTTAGCAACCATTTGAAGTTACCACATTTGGGGGAAAAATAACTGTAACTACCCTTCCATTTTCAGCCATCACAGCATCCCACAGTCACATGACCCCCATTTGCAAACTTCACAACCAGCTTCCAATAAGCAAAATTAATGGAGAATGTGGAAATGAAGCAACAAGTCGAGATCACGTTATGTCTTGCTTAACAACTGCAGTAATACATTTACCAGTATAAGTGGATGTTTGCATGTTCTGTTAATGTTAACGTGTTAATGTTAATGTAGATTGGCCTCTTTCAGTCTGCTGGCAATTGTTCTTCAGATTTGCTGTCATAGCTTGGTTAGAACATTACTGATTCTTCTTCTGTTGATTGCTTCTTCTGTTGATTGTTTCTGTGGGTATTCCCATAGCCTTCCAACTTGGTATGAACAGGAGTGCTGATCTGAGTTTCCATTTTTCTTTTATCTTTTTTTTTGAATTGGTTACTATCTGTCCATTGGCATCTTCTAGCATATTAAATCAAGATTGGAACTTCTTTCTGAGTTCAGTGGTCTTTTGGAAGTCTTCCTTTGTTTTTCCGTGTACATTTACATAGCCAATGTCTATGTATGATGTTGTAATGTTGCTTTTTAATGTGTCTTCTAATAGCTCCCTGAAATTCTTAAGCTCCTTTCTGAGATTTTTGACTTCCTTGATTTTGGCTTCTCTTCACTTCTTGGCAATTTTCATTGTTTTTTCTGACATCTTATATATTTATCTTTGGTATTCTCTTTTCATTCATAATGTGAATGATAATCATCAATGATCTTCTTTAAATTCAATCCATAATTCCTTTGATTCTCTTATCATTTGAGATTCAGAACTTCAAAGTAATTCCCGATGTTCTCCTGGAAAATGTTATGTACATGTTCAAGATAATATTATGAAATTCACTGGCTTTCTTCTTCTACAGCTTAACTTGGAATTTGTACATTAGCAATTGGTGAACTGTTCTAAAATCAGCACCTGTTCATATCTTTGATGCTGTAATTGATATATGATATAATTTGATGCTCCTCCAGCTCCTTTTAGCAATATTATAATCAGTTTTATTTCTATGCACTCTTGTTTGGTGATGTCCATATATAGATTCATCGTTTTGGTTGAAGATAATGTTAGCTATAAAGTAATTATTGGAGTGGCAGAATTGTTATGTCATTCGCTTGTTTAATTTCAATTTCTTAAGCCATACAATCCAACTACGTTTTCTTCTTTAATATTTCCAGCTTTGGCATTTCAATCTTCAACCACAAGCAACACATCTTACTTGAATATTATATTGATTTCAAATTGAATTTAATTATATTTCTCCTATTTTGCATTGATAATTGCAGCATAAACCTAGACGATTAAAAATTGTTTAAATGATTAACAGGTTGTCCACAAAGTCTGTTTGTTAGTATGTGGTCATTAATTACATTATAGCCAAGTAATATTCTTGCCCTACCCTTCTTAACTGTAAAAGCAATAGTTTTTAGTTTTTCATGTCCCGAGTAATAAGTAATGTGCCCTTCTGACTTTAAATGTCCAATCCCAGTACCTAAGATGTCAATTTGTAGTCATTTCATTTAATCTTTCACTTTGTTCAGTTTTTTTGTGTTCATACTTTTAACACTCAATATTTCTACCATAATTCTGTCTTTGTAGCTTCAGATTTTCTTGTCTTGTATAGCAACATCAAAAACTAGGTGCTCTAAAGTCTTTAGTCATGTCACAGACGTCATTAATGGTCCAAAGATCCTCAGTTCTTCCTCAATAGCATATTGAGTGCCATTCAGCCTGAGGACTCCATCATCTGGCTCTATATCATCAATCATTTTATACTGTCTATTCATGTGGTTTCCAAAAAGACTGGTGAGAAAAGACATGATATCCCAAGAAAACTCTACTAGACTTTGTCTTACATCACCAGGCAATATGTACTCTGTCATAGATAGAGTGAGAACTTACATATGGTTGAACTCAAGGGAATGGCCTACAAGTCAGTCACTTTTAGTCATGCACACTTTTACCTGCCTTATGGGGATACAGACTTACCTTACAGAGTGATGGTTTCTGGCAATAGATGTAAAAATTACAGCAAGGTAACACGTAAGCTATGCTTCATAAATCCAGTGTGCTTTATAAATTGACCTCATTCTTTCAGATACTTCTTACAGTTTTCTGCATGGAAATCTATCACTCTTTCAGCTGTGTGAAGTTGCTCACAAGGTAGCAATAAATATTGCCTGCTGGGCCTCTTATGTCCCCTTCCCAAATTTTAAATTGATTGCTCAGTTTCATTATGGAAACATCATTAATTAATAGGAGATTTCTGTTATTAACTTCCTCAATACAGGTTTGAATTCTATATTATTAATATTGACATTTTTCAACTTTTATATGAAGAAATTAATAAACTTGGCCATACCATGGTATTTTACGACATCTTTAACTTCTCAAAAATCCTTAGAGCCTTATCTGTTCAATTGCTAATCTAGAATTTAGTTGCAATAATAATGTGCCATATAAGTGAAGAACCACAATTAATTATTAGCCGAGGGGAGGGGGGGGAGGCAAGGTTAAATTAAAATTTCATTTGGTGTCCATCCCTCTTACGTTTTTTCCCCTTTGTCTCTCTCTCCTCCCTTTTCCTTTTTGTCTAATAGTATCATTTTTCCATTATATTAGTCTGGAAGGGATAATTAGCTGAACTGTTGGAAGATAATGCCAAGTTACTAGCATTTTTCGTAGCCAACTTGTTTCCTTGCCAAATTAAAGACATAAGGAAGGAATGGGACAATCTTTTATCCTAACATTGTTTGGAGATACTAATAATAATGATTGGATTGAGGGCTGAGCATGCCCAATTGTCCTTCATGCATCACCCAAGTTGTGTGTGTATCTATGTGTGTACACACACATACACACACAGAATATATATAAGGGTTATATATATATAAGGGTGGTTTTCTTCAGACCAAGAGACTTCCTAAGGAAGAACATCTCTAACTTGCTCAGTTTGGTTTTATTTTTGGTTACTTCCATTCTCCCCTTAAAGCAGAATAAAGGAATATAAAGCTAGATATTGGCAGAATTACCTTCTTTCTGTTTGGTTGGTTGGTTAATTGGTTAGTTTAGCACAGCATATGTGTATCCAACCATCACAGGTTTGAATAATTATTCATGGCGTATCTGAATGAGGGTACTATGGTTTATTCCACAAAATGTAGATTAAAAAATGGTTCTGTATGAATATAGACATTGTAGCATAGGGAGCTTTCCATGAAAACAGTATGGAGAGGCCAGCTGCATTGCCTATCGTTTCAGTCTGGCCTCAATCTATTTCATGTACGGTAGCTAATTATGACCAGCAGAATTCTCATTTCATTGCAGGTGCTCATCCTTTCTCTGTCCGTGCACATCATGTAAATACGGACACATCACTGCTATTTGCCTTTCAGATCATGAATAAGAAAATGCCATGAAATGTTTGCTTTCTAGAAAAGTAAGCAAACCTTTATTAGTAGAAAAACAACCCAAGCCCAAACTTATTCTGTCTATGGCCATGCCAGAAGGTGAATTCATCTTCGATTAGATGAAGTCAAGACTTAATGGGTATAAAGCCCAGAAAACAACTTGGCTGGGATCTATATATATAGCTTTATTGACAAAGAAGCAAAGCTGAGCAGAGCCTAGAGATAACTAAAAAAATAGGAAAATAAAACAGGCTGCCAGGAAAACCAAACAAATTATATATGCAAATTTTTTTTTTGAGGATTGTATCCACTTTGTACCTTATGGGTTCAATACCATTTACATTAAGGGTGAGGATAAAGGCAGTCTGCAAAACCTGCAACTCTACCCTGTTTCCTCCAAAATAAGCCCAGTCGGGCTTTTGAGCACATGGCAATAAGGCCAAGTGCTTATTTTAGGGTTCAGAAAAATATAAGACAGGGTCTTATTTTCGGGAAAACACTATATTTGTGAAATTTTATACCCAAAATAGAGAAGTATTGAGTTCAGAGGCCAAGAATAGTTAAGTTAAAGAAAAAACATTTTTCAGATTTAGATGAAGTTTAAGAATCTCTCCTAGACTCTTGTTGACTACATGGACATGCACTTCTCAATATTAGCTAAGTGCTGCCATCTAGCTGGGTTAATGACATATCTAGTACTCGGTATTAGTTGACATATTTATTGCCATGGGTACAAGGGTCATCTAGGACCTGTAGAGACGTGTTATTGAATTTGAGCAGAAAAGTCTTCCATCAAGTTTTATCTGTGATCATGAGGCAGTTTCTACCTTTCTGTTCTAGGGCTACCCTAACTTCAGCCATCCATCTCTACACAAATAGCTTGTGTCTTTTCCCCACACTGTAGAGAATCCATACCAGAACTTTGCCATGCATAATGATTCTGATTATTAGCTGAACGTGGAAGAAGCTGAGGAAACTGACTCTCGTATGTTAAGTGAGGATACTAAAAGAGAAAAGCTATCTTCTAAAAGACATATTTGGGAGAATATCACTAACAAAATCTGAAAAATACACAGCAAAAGACACTGAAGATGCAGACTTCAGTGGCTACTCAGGATCCATCTGGTCTTGTAAGTAAAGCCAAGGAAGCTAGCTTTCTGAGTTGGGCTTTCTTGCAGTGTAAAGTGTGATGGTAAAGACTGCTGTCCTTGAGCTTGTTCTTATCTGACTTCTTGTAAACCAAGTCTGCTTATGAACTGATTCCATAAGTTTTGTCTGTGCTGAGCCTGATTAACTCCTATATCTAAGGGAGTTTGCCAAGTTCTTATCTTCATATGTAGAATTTAATCTGCAGGCAATCAAATGGGCCCAAATGTATAATGGGGAGTATGAGCTGTGTACTTTTATAAAATTATAAGGGGTATGTGCGTATGCGCACAATGTATTAACCCCTAACATTGATCATGAATTAGCTGTGCAGGCAGTCCTTGACTTATGACCACAATTGAGCCCAAAATTTATGTTGCTAAGTTTGACATTTGTTAAGTGAGTTTTGACCCATTTTATGACCTTTCTTGCCACAGTTGTTAACTGAATCACTGCCGTTGTTAGGTTAGTAACATGGTTGTTAAGTGAATCTTGCTTCCCCATTGACTTTGTTTATCAGAAGATTACAAAAGGTGATTAATGACCCTAAGTCATTGCAACGGTCATAAATATGAGTCAGTTGCCAAGCATCTGAATTTTGATCGCTTGACCATGGGGATGCTGCAATGGTCAAAAGTGTGAAAAATAGTCATAAGTCTGAAAAATAAGTTTTTTTCAGTGCCATTGTAATTTCAAATGGTCACTAAATGAATTGTTGTAAACTGAGGACTACCTGTACCTTTCCCTATACCTAAAGGAAGCATACACACTTTCAAATGAAAAATCAATTATCCAAACTGACCTAATTCATTTTTCAAATCTGAATCCCTAAATTCCATAGGGCATGTTTGCAGCAAAATAAGAAATAGGCCAGTGTGGATGTAAATCTGTTGTACCTTTGAAATATCTCCTCCCATCCAATATCTTGATGAAAGGTCTTGTGGAATCTCTTTATAAGGTGATCTGGACCTCCCCAAAGAAAAATATAGGAAGGATACATTAAATCTATCCCTAGGTCAACCACCGGCCATTCTGACTAGACATTTTCGACATTACAGTCCAACATGTTGAAAGGCTTAATTTGAGAAAAGTGGCAATTATATTGTTTTTCTGTCCCCGAATCTCACCAAGATAGGATTTTATTTTTTTTAAAGTCCTTTTAAGTGAATTGTACAGATGCAATGTATCCATTTGTGAAATGATTTCTGGCCTTGTTGTTTCATGCACCCAACTTTATGTGGCATAATTGCAGCTTTTATTTCACCTCAGATACAATTCTCAGTCAAAATGAAAAATGTCATAATTTAGGTCCAGACTGATCTGACAAGGAAGCCCAAATGGCCTTTAATGTAAAATAAAGAGAGATTTAGTCCTATCACAATCAAAATGGCTCAGAACCTGAATAAGAAACTTGTGTCAGGAAATTGAATAAAAGTGCTCCAGCGCTTTCTCAATTGGAAGCAAAATCTAAATGAGCTCTCTTCTTTTTATGACCATACAAATAAAAATTTCCTTCAAATCCTGGCTTGTATTCTAAACTGTGACATGGGCAACTCAGGATATTGGCAAACAGCCACCACTGAAATATTTTGAACTAGTGAGAGCAAAATGAGAAAGCTAAGCATCTTTGGTCCCTTCACTTCTTGTTAGATTAAAACCAAATATCCCTCTCATCTCCTGGCCTCATATAAAGGCAGGACTGACAAATGCTAAAGATCAGCAACATCTGGAAGACCAGATACTCCACAGTCATGATCCAGCAGAGGCTTCATGGTTTTAATCCATCTGAAACAATTTTTCATTCCACTCCAATTATCCCATACATCTTTTTTAAAAAAAACACACATCAACCACTAGGACCTGAAATAAATCAGCACTATACCAGGAGCTTGTAATCTGTAAAATGTTTTCCCGCAACACCTGCTTTTAGCCTCTCATGTTAGATGTGCCACATTGAGAATATGGAATAGATACAAACCCATGTTGTGCCTGAAAACACACTTTTGTGGCTCTGAACACCAGGAGCATTTTATAGACGAGAAATAACAGGCAAACACAAATAGCTAACTTATTGTGAGATAGTAGAATTTTATCAAGGGGAATTTAAAATAGAGTCAAGACAAGAACTGGGGCAGAGGGATATGATTGTCAATGTTTTCTTATTTGCAGTTATTAGATTTAAAGTAAAGAAATGCGTTTATAGTTTTGAACATTGTAAGATTCAGTTTGAAATAGAATTGTGTACAAATGATGAACGTGTAATTGTTAAAATGTCTGAACTTTTATTGAAATTCCAACATGTATTGAATGTTTCTGAAGAAAAAGAAACATGATAAAGTGAGCTAAAAATTCCTGTTATAATATGCAGATGGAAAATATGTGGTTGAGAGGATTGAAATTTATACTATGCTATAAATCTTAAAGACAATTTTTGTAAAATGATGTACTGTTAGGATATGTCACCAGAGAAATTGTCTAGAATGTATAAATTTATGTTGGAAATGTGAACGAGGAGGGAAATTTTATCATGTTTGGTAGACAGGGAAAAACCTGAAAATTTTGGATATTAATACATATAATGATTCAGAAGATTTTAAAGATTAATATATTAACTAGAGGCTTTACTTTTGGGATTGATGGACAAACTGTTGAAAAATAGTCATGGCACTTTGTTTTTTTACATGATAATTGTGTGTACTGTATGTACAAAGATGGCAATATTCAGCATTTCCCTTCATGGAGGATTGCGAAAGATGATGAAACTTGCTGAAATGGCTAAATTGACCATTTTTTCTTTGATCGAGGAAAAGACAGATTTTTTTAATATTAATTACAGACTTTTTGCATTTATTATTTTTGCGTAAAACAGAAAAAAACTTTTGATTTATTGTGTTGATGATTAAACAAGCTATAATATAGAAAGAAGAAAGTTATGTTATAACCATAGAGTCATTTGTAATTAAATTTGTAATTGTACTTACAACTGCTATTAAGAAGAGTGGAAGCTACTCCTTTGTATCTGTTTTCTTTCCTTCCTTTTTTATTTTTCTTTCCCCCTTTCTTGCACTTTTTGCTTTCTCTTTGCTTTCTTTCTTTTTCTTTCCCCTACTTCATATTAGTCTATATTAGCTTTTATGTTCCTTTTCTAAAATCTTTAAATTGCACACATAAATGTATACACACTTGCTTTTAGCCTCCCAGTACCCACCTCTAATAAACTTTTTAAAAATCATATTTTTATTTTTATTTTGGTTAGCTGCCTTGAGTATCCGAAAGATGGCACATAAATTATAATTGTGTACATAATAAATAAAGGAAAAGAGAAGCATGAGTGAGAAACTCATGGCTCTGCAGATGTTTTTGATTTGCAACTCCCAGAGTTCAGTCAGTACTATGGATACTGCAAGCTGCAATTCAGCAACGTCTGACATTTTAACCATCATTGGCCTAAGAAAGAGGCATAGGATATAGAATAAGTAACAAAACCATGGAATAAAAAAAGAAAAAAACAAAACGTTGAAGTGATGGTTGGGGGGGGGGAAGCAGGAGATGCTTAGGAAAGAAAAAACAGAAGAAATATGGTCCAAAGGTAGAAGAAAACAGACAAAAGAGAGAAGAGTGAAAGATCATTAAATTCACACAGCCAAGATTTTTCTTTGTGACTATTATTTCTTAGATGGAGAAAACTGACATTCAGAAACTGATCTGAAGTCCTTAATGAGAAGTAACATGAAATCCTCGGATACTATATAGTTTTATTATTGCAAAGTTTCTTAAATACATTGTCCTTTTTATCCACTCATCTTCTGCTAATTTGTTCTATTTCGACCTGAAGATCCGTGCATCACCAACACAGTTTTAAATTTTTTTCATTCAAAGATTTTAGAATCTTTGAATGTAACCATAACTACAGGTTGTTCTCTGAATTGACTAGAAGATGGTCCTTCCGAAACTCTTGTTATTCTGTAAATAGGGCGAAAGGTTACAAAATAACTTGCAAAATATGCTTTAACATTTCTTTCTACTAAGGCTACTATATCTGGGCTGAAAGAATCCAGACAACAAATACGTATTAGCAAAGAAGTACGGAAAATTGTACTCTCCATGGTATGCAAGATGATCAGTTTTCAATAAAATGAAGTTAATATAAAATAAAGTCAATATGCTCATTGTTCACCTGGCTTTTAAAAAATGTATCAAGCTAAACTTCAGAATTTTTTGTATTCCCTACTTTTCTCATACCTGGAATGTATGAGAATTCACAATTACAATTTGCTTTTGTTTTTTCACTATGAAATCAGAGCAGAGGCATCAAGTTATGTGACATACAAAAGCATTTTCCTTTGCAATTCTCTTGGGTTTTGTTGAACTATATTCCCACCAACTCTTTGTAATCCAACACAGGGCATCAGGCTCAGAGAGACCAAATTCCCCAAACTATTATCATATGGCAGCATTAGAAAATTTGTTATTGTATATGAGGCCATCCACCTCACAGCAGTAACTCTGAGTGGTGTGCAAAGTTAAAACCAACAATTAAAACAATCAAAATGATTAGTCTAAAGTTGCAAACAGCAAACTCCAACTTTCTACTACTGTATCCTGCATGAAAATACAATGATATACCACTTCAAATATCTTGGGGGAAAGGGTGGGATATATATGTATTCTACTAACAGTATTTTTATTACAAATTTAACAGATGCACAGAGAAACAGTAAAAGGTGTCCACTCCTAGCATAGATAGGATGTTAAATCCTATTCTGTTTTGAAAATAGCAGAGAAGAAATCCTTTCCTGTGTTCTCAAACCCAGTACAAGATTAGACTAAGAATAAGGTCAAAAAACCTGAAGTAGAGGTTACGTTGTACAGAAGCGGAATGAGGCAGGCTCCCAAAATTGAAGATTTATTTGATGCATCCTCTCCAATACAATAAAATTTCAAACTATTAGGAACAACAGCACAAAGTAAAGAAAAAGAGAAGAAAATACTGAATTATTAGCAGTTGTCCACATTTTGGGAGAGAGAGAATAGAGTATTCTTTCTTTCTCACAGTTTAGATATCTAAATTCTGAATATTTAAGATGTTCAGAACATGGTTTTTCTTTTAAGATGCATTACTGTATTCTTTACAACTGCCCAGCATCCTGAATCTCTCTCAGCCCGTAAATATGCTCTGGCAACTATCCATACAAATTTTTTTTCAGAGCACCTGTGTGAAAAGTGATTCTCAGCATTGCATTTCTTGGTACTGGAATTAGGTGACTTTAATAGACCTTTCCTCTGCTTATCTGATTAATCTCCTTTAAATTCATGTATGCTGGCTGAATTCCATATCTTGATAATAATGTATGTGAACAAATGCATCCCTTTGAACTTAATTTTTGATTCTCCTATTCAATTGGATGACCCTTAGCCATTTATTTATAAGGAAGGATAACTTCTATTAATTCTTCCCAACACATTCCTAATTTTGTAAATCTCTGTGACATTCCCTTTTATAGTATTTATCTTTTAAGTTTTTTCTTAAAAGAAACTTCTATTCCTTAAGCTTCCCTTTACAAGAGATTCCATGCCATGTTTTATTTTTTAGTATATTTTGTTGTATTTGAGGGTTGCATTTTGAAGTTCGCAGTTGGAGTGGGCTATGGGAAAGGAAGGACTCCAGCTGGGACACTTCCCACACGCCTGGCTGTACATTCCATTGGCTAACCAGACATCCAGGAAACCACAGTCTGGACAGACCCCCTAGGCTTATTGAGAAGTCTTAGTACATCAAACAGAAAAGGTCCAAACCTGCCAGAAGAAATCTTGACTTTTGCTTTGTTATTTAGAATTGTGGAATGTTCACAGAGAAGGAATATGGTAGCCTTATATATTAATAGCTGTTCATGATTTCCATGAACAAGGACTCTGTTTCTATCATGGATGCCTTCTCTTTCCCTGTTTCAAGATCAGGCTATGAAGGTTTTTAAAAAAAAACCTTAAGAGGTCAACTGTGGAAGATATCTGTATCTGCTTCAGACAAGCAGTGCCAACTTTTGCTAATTTTTGTAGTAAGAAAAATGGCAAAGGAGGTGAGGTAAACCTAAGAAATATCTTTGATGTGGTTTCTTAACAACGGCTCCTAGTTCTGCTTATTGTGTCTTTCTCTTCTTAACAGGTTATTTTTGAAGCAAACCTGGGGAGACAAGGTGAAGATTCCAAAAGGAAGGTTATTTTAATGGGAACAGTTAAATGAAGTGAATGAGGCAGAATGGTCTAGAAGCCTTCTTTGGGTTCTGGTTATCAAACTGGACAAACTGAACTACGTAAGCTAATAGCCCAAAGGTAGTATCATATGTTCATAATAGATTCCTATGTTCAGCATACTATGAATAATGCAACTTCTGCCCACAATATTCATAGAGTCATTAATGGAAAACATACCATTATAGGTAGTCCTTGTCTTATGACCACAAATGAGCCCAACATTTCTGTTGTTAAGTGAGACATTTGTTAAGTGAGCTCTGCCCCCATTTTATGACTTTTCTTGCTACAGTTGTTAAGTGAATCATTGCAGTTGATAAGTTAGTAACCAGGATGTGAAGGGAATTCCCCACTGACTGCTTGTCAGAAGGTCAGAAAAGGTGATCACACATGACCCTGGGACACAGCAAAGGTCATAAATATGAATCAGTTGCCAAGCATCTGAATTTTGATCACATGATCATGAAGATGCTGCAAAGGTCGTAACTATAAAAAAACTCATAAGTCACATAAGTTTCAGTGTTGTCATAACTTTGAACTGTCACTAAAATGAACTATTGTAAATTGAGGACTACCTATACTATTGTTGATTCAGCTCTAGCATTGGAAGATTGGACAGTATGAAACTTTTATCAGGAATCAGCAAACTTTGGCTAATCAGGAGAGGACTTTCTTTTTTCAGTGGTTTTTGCGGGTAGAGAAGGCAAGGACTTGAATGGACAGGGCAATTATTTTGCCCAATAATAACATTTATGAATAAGTGGGACTTGGAGGACAAGTTATATTTTGAGGAGAATTAGTCACTGTTTTTGTTTTCTAATTGAAAAAAAATTACAAGATATTTGTTTGGATTAGAAGACCTCCAAGGTCTCTATCCTATTCTATTCTATTCTATTCTATTCTATTCTATTCTATTCTATTCTATTCTATTCTATTCTATTCTATTCTATTCTATTCTATTCTATTCTATTCTATTCTATTCCACGCTATGCTATGCTACGCTATTCTATTCCTATTCTAGACATTTGCTGCTGAATTCTGGTGTTGCACTATCTGAGGCTTTCAAGGGCAACATGTAGTAGGTAGTTGCCTACCCTTAGTCTTTGCTGCAAGACAACTTTAGATGAAAAAGTATTTGATGCTGACTCTCTCCCAAGGCCCCTTTTAAAATAAAGTAATCATTATGCAATGGGTACCAAAGATTTACAAACAAGGAAATTGCTAACATATTAATTGGCACATTGACCAAAAACTAATATTGACAGACATTCTTTAATTCTGCTTTGTGGAACTAACTGTATTTAAACATTGTAGTATTTATAATGATTCAATAAGCTGCAATTGTTTTCATTGTGTAAGTTAATCTTAGGAAAACAATGGGTCTTTCTTCTCTACCATGTTACAGCGCAATCCACCCATCCTTGAGTTGGCAGACACATATTTATATATATATATATATAGAGAGAGAGAGAGAGGGAGGGGGGGTGTTTCTATACAAATCTGATACTTCTGCTTTTTATATACAATCATTTATGCATGCAAAAAGAAGTGTCAAACAATAGCAATGCTGTTTGGAAACTTTGACAATTCTAAGACCTTTCCCCGCTGCTAAGTTGAATTGCTCTTTACCCACCTTTGAGCCTGAAAAAAATTTCTACCGGCATGAAATTGATTATCCCCATTGTCAATCCCTTTTCTTGTCTCTGTTCCCAGCCACTGACAGTCACTAAATTCCTTCCAAGGTTAATAGATGACAAATCCTAACAAATTTGAGGAGGCTCAGGGGCCATAGCAGAATAAGGGAGAACGTGTTACTTTTACAGCTAAATAAGTCTTAAATCTGAGCTGGGGATGAGATGAGAGCAATGTAATGGAGCTGTGGCAGGAAAAAAAAGGGGGCATGTTTATACCATGGTTAGGTACAAGTAGGGATGTGACTATAGCCTTAAAATGCAGCAAAGAAATTGATTAGGTAAATAAAATATTCCTCTACAAAATACATTTCTATGTCATGTGCTTCCTTGATAAAGTTTCCTATAAATAAAATATAAGAGTTTACAAACAATAAATTATATCTCTGTGACATTTACTGAGAAGAACATTACTGTAATCAAATAATAAATAATAATATCAAGTCAGTTTGAATTCCAGCAACTCCATGGACAAGTCCCCATGCAGTTTTATAGGTGGAATTTTCAGCAATGGTTGGCTACTTTCTTCTCCCTAGGGTTGAAAATGACTGGCCCAAGGTGACCCATCTGGCTTTTATATTTCTCCAAGGCAGTTCTACAACTCAGATTTCCCTACTTCTAGTCTGCCACTTTAACCATTAAAACAGACTGGCTTGATTATAATCAAATAAGACATGAAAATAAATATAAATTTAGATGCTACGCTATTTTTGTAAAATTTCTGTATGAAGCATTTCCATAGCATTTAATTGACATTTGACTAAAACAAATAAACATGAACAGGATATAGTAAACTAACATTATTTCTAAAATAATAAAACACAATAATTAAAAATGTCCCTCTGTAATGGGAAGTAGGAATGACCTTGAGGAATAGGTGGAAGAGCTGTAACCAATGTCAAATAAAAGAAATTTGAGTCTGAGAAGAAAAGTAATTTGAAAAAGCATTTCAGACTTGCTCGTGAATATAAAGGAAGAGAAGGAGGAACTGTATTCACACTTGCAAGATTCTGTTTCTGGAAGCATTTTATTAGTATTGCATTCATAACTTTGGCTTCCAATGTAGTGTACCTGAAATGCCTTATATCCCAGGCATTCCAGAACCTGAGATGCATGCATGGTTGGTTGGATAGATAGACAGACAGACAGACAGATAAAAAATTATGGAAGAATGAGAGAATGAAAATAATATTTATCTCCTGGTATTTTTTTTTCAGTCAGAGTTCCAGCTAGCAAAATGGCAAGAAAGAACTTGCCATTTTGCCTTTAAAGGAAGTACAATCAACTGCATTAATAGTAAATTCCGAAGGTCACATGAATAATGTCCTCATTTTTGTAAAAACTGGAATATGGAACAATGCTTTCCATGACACGCAGCTATGAGAATGCAGGATAATCATATGAAAGGTAACTCAGAGCCCCCAAAATAATTACATTGCCTTGCAAATGGAAAGTACTTTATGGGAAGGTTATTGGCTAGTGTCATGTGAGGAACAGGTGCAGTGGCCATCTGATTTAGTCACAACAGAGGTAAGCATATCAACAATGGTTTTAGTAGATCTTTAGAGTGTTTGATACAGTCTCAATAGACCTGACCTCCAAATCTTACTGAGTAAAGCTACATTCTTTAGCCAGAAGGGAAAATATTATTAATACATGTATCATTCTTCTTGTTTGAATCTTCTTCTAAATGCCAAACAACCACAGAATGGGAGGATTATGACAAAAACTAGCATGTTGAATAATCAGGAAGTGTATAGACAATGTAATTGGCTCTGTTCTGTGAATTGTCCCCATTACCAATAGAAATCTGCATTACATGCATGTAGATCTGCATTAGTGGCAGCTAAACATCATTTCCAGAGTCAACAACGAAATTACTAAAACCACAATACTTGGATAGAGAAATGTCAAAACATGCATTCAAGTTATTAATCTGAATGTCAGTATTCCCCAACTTGGTTTCCAGGCGTGCTGGCTGAGGATCATGGGGACTATGATACCAATAAATCTGAAGATATCCAAGTTTTGAGAAATGAAATAAATAGGATACAATGGCCTTTTAATGACTTCAGCACACGTTTATGAACCAAAGGATTACAATTAGAGTATAAGATGGTTATGTCAACATGCTGGCTTTTAGTTCTAAAGCTCAGATATGGGCTGGTGTCAAAGGTATTTATTTTGGCACATATCTTATCTATATCCTTAAAGGTAAATATGTCCTTCACTGTTGTCACCTGCTGTATCAGACACTCCCATCAAATGAAGCTTGAAAACCCATAAATTACTGCACAAACCATTCCAAACAATAAAAGCTATTTTACTTACTGAACCATTAAATTTACATACTTAAATTAGACTCAACCAGACGTTGCAAGGGGATGTTTGCAGCCAGACAAACAATGAATTTAGAGAAAGAGCTGCTATGTACTTCCCCACCTCTCACATGAAATTAATGAGGTGCTTCAATTTAATCATCATTAAAATTACATCTTTATTTAGTTACTTAGCAGAGTTTGACTCTGTGGCATGCGACAGACTGTCTGGTTGCCCCTTTGATAATAACCTTTCTCATGGAGTGAAGGGTTAGTTGGGGAACTGACATATTTGCACTCCCTTTGAACTTTGCATAGCAAAATTGTAAGAAAGTAGGGAAAAGTCAAATTAACTAAATATTTGAGAGAAAAACAGGACTTGGAGGTTGGGAGAAAGTGGAAGAGTCTTAACTTTTCCTAAATAACTTTTTTTTTCAAATTTATATCCGCTGTGAGTATCAGAAAAATAAATCCCAGGAGATGAATATAACCTCTGATATGAGAAGATTACCAAGTATATTTTCTAAAAATCAAATTTGTTTATCAGTTTTCCATGATAGATGCTTAATCCATGCTTAAAGAAAGCTTTTGGAGTTTGGTTTTCTGTGTAGATGATGTTAGATGTAAAATTTTGGTGTCTGATTGATAAGCATTTTTCTCTGATTTATAGAACAAGCTCAATCAAATATTTAAAAATATGAAAATAAATAAAAAATATAAAAATAAATAAAACTAAAAATGGAACATGAGCAATGAGATATGATAATGTGCAAAAGTCAGAGACATTTCAAAGTACTTTGTTATATTTACAAGAAAAATGTGAAAGCATAAATGCGAACATTTATGATAAACTTCATTGGAATTTAAATCCCAAGAACTAAGAGACAAAGTTACGTGGTATAGAGAAGATTTTATTATAATTCTCTTTCCTGCAACAGGTTTATATAAGAGCTTCTTTATAAATGGGCATATAAATAGAAATACTAAGCAAAGACTTAAATTCTTCTGCACCATTTTTATTGAAGATCAGTTTATTTGCTCTTCATCTGTAATATTTAAATAAATACCAAGTTTGCAATACAATGGATATTTACCGTACCTCATTAAATAGAGGGGAAATGCTCTAAATCAGTTTTGTGTAACCTGTCCCCCTACCCCCATCCAGATACAGTGAATTTCTGCTTCCATATTCTCAGCCAGTACTGATTAAATGTTTCTGGAATGCACCTGTCTGAGAAAGACTTCACTAGAAGATCATTTAAGTCATTGGCTGCTCAATTGTGATGACATGGTTTTGGGTCTGGATTACTGAGGTTGCTGACTTTAGTTGCAAATTCTGGAGGAAACATTATCGCTTTCAAAATCAGTGGTCCAGCTTTGAGATTTATTAATTAAAGAATTATTTAAAGAGAGAAGCAAACATTTCAAAAGCAAAATATTCTATTTAACTTCGTGTAAGAGAGAAATAATTTCTGAACTATTTTAAAATAGTTACTATACTATATTGTGGGAAATAAGTTTTTGTTTTTATGTACAGGTCACAAAAAGAAATGAGAAGCAAACTTGACACATAATTGATAGATATAATTTGTCTACTTTAAAAATGCAATGTCAGGGGTTAGGGTCTCAGGAGGCTCAATTCATCAATTCCAGGGTTCAAGATGCTTGAAAGCTGTATAAAGGTTATACAAGCACATCACTGATATACTGTGTGTATTCAGCAGGGCTGGTCAACCAGTTTAAAATACACAAGACACTCTGCCTTGGTAACTTTCTTCCAGTCTTCAGATAAATGGAGGAGTGAAATGTTATCAAGCAAGAAAAATAAGACTCTTGCTTCAAATAACTTCAGTTTATGCAAGCAACCTGCAGAGAAAGTAATCGAATGCCACAATTGGGGGGTGGGGGTGGGACACACTATTGAATCATTCACATACATCATGATTAATGGCTGAATTCCCAAATGTGAAAATTATTCAGGAATCATATTTTTGTTACTGACAGTGCTCCATGCCTTGCAAAGGTCATAGATGATAAGATTACAATCCCTATTTCTTCAGCAAACGTGCTTAACCTTGTAGAACACATCTTGCCTCTAAGTTCATTGTTGCATCTCCAGCATTGCAAATGTACAAAAGATACAGAGATTCTGTCAGCGATCAAACAGCTCTCCAAGTTAGGAGGCACTTCTAGTTGCTTTCAATATAGTTCCTTAAAAGTGCCCTGTTTCCTCAGAACTAAGCCCCATAGTTTTTAATGGAATTTACTCCAAGGAAAGGTATGCACAATGCTACTGCTTTGCATTATACATTTTTCTTGATTGTTACTATTTCTAGGCAAATGGAATGTTGGAAAGAAATTATGTAAAGCAGGGGTGTCAAACTCAAGGTCTGCAGGATGGATCCAACCCACAATGTGGTCAGATCCGGCCCGCAGGGCTGTCCTGGTCTACCCAATGCGAAGATGAAAGATCAGGCCAGTGTAGCTTCGGCCTGATCTACCCAATCCGGAGAGGAAACATGCCAGCAGTTTGGGGAGTGGGGTCAAGCTGGCCATGCCCACCCAGTTGGCCATGCCCACCAAGTCGGCCACACCCACCCGCCCTCCCTGAGGTCAACCACAGCCCTGATGCAGCCCTCAATGAAATTGAGTTTGACACTCCTGATGTAAACAACAAAATAGCTCTCTAAAAATTGAGGTGGCAGAAAAAAAGAACAAAAAAAAAAAATGAAAATAGGCTGAATCAAACCAGAAGCTGCAAGAAAATAATAATAACAATAATAATTTGCCCACAACATGCCTGATATCACTACTCTGGAAAAATCTGGTTCATTGATATTGCAACACCAAGTGATGCACGTATTGAAGAGAAACAGCTAGAAAAAATAACAAAATATCGCGATTTGCAAATTGAAGTTGAGCAATTGTGGAGGAAGAAATCAATGGTTGTACCAATAGTAATAGGAAACCTTGGAGTAATACCCAAAGGGCTGTCTAGGCACATTATTGCAACATGCTCTACATGGATCTACCCTTGAAAAGTGTTCGGAGACTTGGTCCAGAATGCAGCCGTGCGAGCTGTCATGGGTGCACCTAGGTACATCCACATTACACCAATTCTCCGCGAGCTGCACTGGCTCCCTATTGGTCTCCGGTCACAATTCAAGGTGTTGGTTATTACCTTTAGAGCCCTACATGGCTCAGGGCCAGGGTATCTTCGAGACCGCCTTCTACCACATAACTCCCAATGACCGGTAAGATCCCACAGAGTTGGTCTCCTCCGGGTCCCGTCAGCTAAACAATGCCGGCTGGCGAACCCGTGGGGGAGGGCCTTCTCTGTGGCTGCCCCAGTCTCTGGAACCAGTCACGTCCTGAGGTCCGGACCATCCCCACCCTATTGGCCTTCCGAAAAGCGGTGAAGACCTGGCTTTTCCGGCAGGTCTGGGGCCATTGATCTCGCTCTTGCGATCCGGCGAGATCCGGCCATGAATGGTGTGAATGAGTTTTAATGTTTTTAATGTTTTTAATTTTTAAATGTTTTTTTATAATGATTTTAAATGCATTGTGAGCCGCCCTGAGTCTTCGGAGAGGGACGGCATACAAATTGAATTAAAAATAAATAAATAAATAAATAAATAAATAAATAAATAAATAAATAAATAAATAGAAATTTTGAACTTATTAGACCTGAATATCTGACTGCAAAAAAACCACCGTAACTTGGACCTGCCTATATACTCAAGATGGTATTTTAACAGCTCTTAGGTCCTTGGTTAGAACTTGAACTGTTAAGTTTTTACCAGTCCCAGACTGTGAATAGAATTGAAGATTAACAACAACAACAACAACAACAACAACAACAACAACAACAAAACAATAACAATAATAATATCCCCCAAAATAACTCAATGGAAGAGGCAGCTGGGTAGCAGCTAAGAAGCTGCTGCTCCATTCTAAGCCTCTCGTTCCTCTGCAAATCCAGTGACAACCTCCCCACTATTATGAACTTGCTCCTCTTGGGGAAGTGGAACTTTGGGATTCAACTTTCTTCTTTGCGGCAACATTTCCATCTTGTCTGGATTTATTTTCAGCAAAGCTCTGGCTCATCCCACCCATTATACAAACGAATTAAGGCAGATATGAATCAGAGGTGGGTTGCAGCAGGTTCTGACCAGTTCTGGAGAACAGGTAGCGGAAATTTTGAGGAGTTTGGAGAACCGGTAGTAAAAATTCTGACTGGCCCAGCCCCCATCTATTCTCTGCCTCCCGAATCCCAGCTGATCCCAGCGGAAGAAATGGGGATTTTGCAGTAATATTCCCCTGGATTGGGGAGGGAATGGAGATTTTGCAGTATCCTCCCTTTGCCACACCCACCAAGCCACGCCCACCATGCCATGCCATGCCCACCAAGCCACACCCACAGAACCAGTAGTAAAAATTTTTGAAACCCACCATTGTATTGAATGTTTTAGGCACATGACAGGTTAATTATGCATTTGGGGGCGGGTTTTTTTTTTGTTTTTACCAGCAAGCATGCCTATCATACTGAAAATATTTTGTTTAGCTATTCTTATACCATAAATCTCAAAAAAATCTGAACTTTCATCAGTTAATTGATGAATACCTGCTATTCCAGCATAGCAGCACACCAGACGGGAATGGTAAACTCATAAGAGGCCTGTAGTAACGGTCACAGAGATTTAATGCCTGGTGTGGTTTAGGTTTGTGGTTTCCTAGTATATTAGACACTTGTGTGATGGAAAGGGTTTTTTGTTTGTTTGTTTACTGTGGACTTTATGATGAAAAGAGCTCAGAAGTGATGGTGCCAGAGCAGAGATATAAGGAAGGACTTGGAGCTCTCAAGTGGTTTGAAAGTCAGGAAATCAGAAATGAAAAGGACATTTTATCCAGTGGTGGAATTCAAATTTTTTTACTACCGGTTCTGTGGGCGTAGCTTGGTGGCATGGTGTGGCTTGGTGGCATGGCTTAGTGGGCATGGCAGGGGAAGGATACTGCAAAATCTCCATTCGCACCCCACTCTGGGGCCAGGCAGAGGGGGTATTTGTCGGTTCTCCGAACTACTCAAAATTTCTGCTACCAGTTCTCCAGAACCTGTCAGAACCTGCTGGATTTCACCCCTGATTTTATCCCAAAGATGTGAACCATGATTACAAACCTCATACCTGGTGAGACAAAAATAAGCAAAGGAGAGGTGAGAATTCTGTAGTTCTCCAATTGTTGAATTAAACTACAACTATCAGCATCCCACATAATTGGTCATGCTGGTTGAAACTGCTAGGAAATGTAGTTCTTCAATATCTGGATGTCCCCAGGACTCTCCCTTTTTGAATTAAGGGCAAAGGAGTGTAAATTCCCTTTTGCTTTAAGGCTCCCCCCCCCCCGATCCCTCAGATAACCAGGGAAAAGAGAATGACCTTTATATGTACATTTTAGTTTTACAAGAAAGCATCAACTTTTCTCCCTTCTTCCTTTTGACTGAAGAGAAATGAATGCTGGGTTCCAGTTCACAAGCATGCAAGAATGAGGCACCTATAGGCAGCCATATCTAGCCAGATGCTATTTGAAAATGATGAGAAGGAACATCATTTAATTGCTGGAGTAACAACCAACAAAGCAATGCCAAATGCAGAGCTAGATTAGTATCATCCATTGGTGTCATGAATTTATACCAGTCTGGAATCTTGTTACTTATAGTATAGTATAGTATAGTATAGTATAGTATAGTATAGTATAGTATAGTATAGTATAGTATAGTATAGTATAATATAATATAGTACAGGGGTGGGCAAATATGGCCCCTTTATGACCTGTGGACTTCAACTCCCAGAATTTCTGAGCCAGCTTGGCTGTCTCAGGAATTCTGGGAGTTGCAGTCCACAGGTCGTAAAAGGGCCACAGTTGCCCACCCATAGCATAGCATAGCATAGCATAGCATAGCATAGCATAGCATAGCATAGCATAGCATAGCATAGCATAGCATAGCATAGCATAGCATAGCATTGCATTGCATTGCATTGCATTGAATTGCATTGAATTGCATTACATTCGTTCATTGTTAAATTAAGTGTTTTTAATTTAATTTCAATTTACATTTACTCTAAAGGCAATGCCTGTGCTCTGGAATGATGTGCCCCTCAACATCTGGATAGCCCCCACTCTAATTGTGTTTCAAAGGGCCTTGAACACCCAGGCGGCAAGGATGATTGAAGCCCTCTTTGAATTGTGTCTTCTTTTTCAGTCTTCTTTTTCAGCCTTGTTCTGGTTTTGTCATCTTTGTGATCTTTCACTTCTTTATTTTTGTTTAGGATTTTTTTTTTAAGTTGTTTAATTTTTTTTCCCCTGTGAACCACCCAGAGCAGTTGAATGGGTATATAAATCAATAAATTAGATTACATTTTTAAAACATTTCATGAGTTGTTTAACCCACCTCTGCAACATTAGTGTCACTCACGAGGCCCCTGGAACTTCTCCAATCCATCTTCTCAATGCTATTTCTTCTTATTCTAATCACTTCTTCCTCTATACTCTACTTTTTTTTTTTTAGGTCTTTGGGTTGATTGTAGCTTCCAAGGAATAGAAAATAAAAAGGCCTTTAATTCTTCTTAGAGTGATTGGGATCGTTTTCAAGAGAGAGGACCTTAACTTCTTGAAACCACCTCTTTGCATGCAAGTATGGAAATGGAAGAAGAAACTGGACAAGAATGGGGCATCAACCTTGAAAACAGAAGAAAGTGCTGGATCCTTGGTGCTCTCTGAGCTTGGTTGTTTTCTTGCAGACGTTTCATTACCCAAAGTAGGTAACATCATCAGTGCTAGTAGAAAGTGCCTTTACCTCATGGAAAGCAGCAACAATTCTCCATTAAATATTCTAGTTTCTTTATCTTTAGAGAGGGAGGGTGACAGCCAGGCAGGACTACTCATAGTTGGACAATAGGGAGCAGATTCCTGCCAGTTTCTCTGCCACTTTTGACAATGAGAAAATAATAAACTTTTTAAAGACTGATACAAGGAGAGAAGTTAAAGTTAAAGAAGTTCTGGTAACCACAATCAATTTCATCTATAGATGCTACGAGCAATAGGGAAACAATAAGAGTTCTTACACTGGGCTCATTGATAGCGAAGCTGAAGCATTTTGCCCTCCAGCGATCCCTTCAGGGGAAATTGCTGTGTATATTTAAGTGTCTAAGAAAGGGAGACGTAGGCAGGTTGACCTCTTCAGAGAATACGTGTGGGTATTCAAGTAGACAAGTGTGGGTGTTCAACTTCATCTCTGCCTCTCCTCTCCTCTCTGTGCCCAAGAGTTCAGGGACAGCCAAGAATCAGAAGCAGGCTGGCGGCACCTTTTCAGACTAACACATTTAATTAATAGGCATGAGCTTTCATGAGCTGCAGCTCCTTTCATCTGATGCAAGACGTGACTGACCTGATGTAGGATTTATCCACTCCACGCAACTGGTGAAGGGAGTTACAGTTCTCAAATCCTACTCATTTAATAAAGTATGTTAGTCTGAAAAGTACTACTAGCCTGTTTGAATTAATGCCACCCAAACAGCGCAAATGCATTGCACAGTCTTTGTAGTCAGAAACGGCACTCAGTTATAACACACGAGGGATTATCTGGAAAAATGATCACTGCCATCTTTTGAGGTTTGGGAATCTGGAAGACTGAAAAAAAATCACTGCTGTTGCTAATTACGAGGAAGCATCAAACAAGACAAGCATTTTACTTCACAGCGCTGAATTTTGCTACGTTAATGAGAACTACGTAAAATGTTGCTATTTTACTTGGAAGAGAACATATGTCAGGGAAGCAAAGCCATATGCATTAATATTGACCAAGCTATTTTAAAATCTCCTGCTCAGTACTTCAGTGAGGTTCTGCTCTTTTAAGGATTTGGCATGTTTTTCAGGGGCTTGGGTACATTTTGTTTTGCTTTTCAAATCCCCACCCCCGTCAGATAAACCATACAGAAATGCAACCACATCAGGGAGCCTATTTTGTCATAGCAATATCTCTCATAATAATTATGAACCCCTTTCTCTCCATCTGTGTGTGTGGGAAAGAGAGTTTAAAACTTTGATGGAGAAATTCCTTACCTATCCTCTTAAAAAACATTATTCTGCTATTTGGGTGTCAAAGGTTCAAACCAAGACCTTAAACGAAGATTAAGTATTATATCTTAAATGCTAAGATAAAATGTCTCTCTCAAGTCAAATCAAGTCAAGACTCCTAATGACTAGCCAGACAGGTTCATATTGTTGTCATGGCAATGTTACAGGAGTAGTTTTCCTTCTTCTGAGATGTTTTTTGATTTCTCAATTTAATTGTGATATGTCTTATGGCCTTCCATCAAGAACTAAGGCTGCCTTCACGATGCATGAAAGTTTAATTTTTCATATGGCAATGATAGCAAGATTATTATATGCACAAAGATGGAAGAGTATTGACATTCCCACAATGGAGGAATGGATTGTAAATCAGATTTAGCAGAAATGGCAAAATTGATCTGATTGGGGAAAAAACAAGTACTTTCTTAAAAGAGTGGAAACCTTTTATGGACTTTTTGCTAAAAGAAGAAAAAAGTGAAATGAAGATGTAATGGACTTAGTGGTAGAAAAAATGACAATTTAATATGAGGATGAAGGGATTTTAGGAAGAGATAAGAAGGAAGGGAGATTATCTGTTGAAGAGAAGGTTGGAAGCCATTATAACTTGAGTTTTTTTTCTCTTTTGTTTTGTTTTGTTTTCTCTTTTCTTTTCTTGCACCTACTCCTTTCTTCTTCCCCTCATTCTTAAATACCTCTTTTATTTATATAACATTTTCACTAAATAGAAACAACCAAAAAGAGCTACAGCTGCTTTCAAACACAAGAATACTAAAGGAAGAAAAATAATTTGCCTGAGCAAAAATAATTTTGTGGGGATACGAGACTGGAAGCCAACTTTCAGATGCTCAGTTCCAATATACCTTCATGTTACTTATTTTCGAGGATCTGGCCCAATAACTCCAGCACACAAAACAGATGTTGGATCAGCAAGTATTTATTTACAACATGTCTATCTATTACAGGTGGTCAGCTGGAACTGGACTCCGGACCGCATGGATAGAGCTTATATACCTTGGAGGTGGAGTTAAGGTGAGGAGGGGTCAAGAGGTGAAGGGGCCTGTGGGAGTTAACCCTCACAGGTCTTTGCCGCATCATCATCCGGGCATATGGGTAAGGCATTTATATGTGACAAAACCCCCTCTAAATGCCTGGCAGAGATTTTAGGGTGTGTTAGTTGTGTGGGGAAAGCACTACATGTGGACACCCAACTTTGACGTTAAGTAAGCGTGTTGTTTGTTTTGTAGTGGCTTGGTGAGTATGTCTGCTGTTTGCTCCTCGGTTTCGCAATGTGTGGTTTCGATGAACCCAATACTTGAAAGCTGCCTGATGTGCTTGTGTTTAATGTCAATGTGTCTCGATCTCTGGCCTACTGCGTCTGCCTTAGATATTTCAATAGCTGCTCTATTGTCCTCATGGATGATGATTGGGTATGTAGGTTCAGCCCAAATGTTGGAGAGCAAGTCATTGAACCAAATTAAGTTGTTGGCGGCCTTGGACAAGCATATGAATTCAGCTTCAGTGGTGGATGTGGCTACCAAGTTTTGTTTGCCCGTTTACCAATGCACGGGGCTGTTATTGAGGAAAAATATGTACCCAGACGTGCTCTTCCTCTTTTTACGTCCCCTGCCCAGTCAGCGTCAGCGTAGCACATCAGCGTTGGCCCTTTGGAGATTTCTGGCTCCAGACATAGGCAAGCATTTGAGCTGTATTTCAAGTATCTGAGTATTCTCTTGGTGGCTTCCCAGTGGTATGTGGTGGGCTTGCCAACATGCCTGGATAGGAGATTTACGGGTAAAACAATGTCGGGCCTTGTCCAGTTTGCAATATACAGTAGTGAGCCTATGGTGGACCTGTAAAGAGTGTTATTATTGAATGTTTCTGCTTCATTATACATGTTCTTCAAGAAGCCTGGCTGCATTGGGGCTTGGAATCAAACATGTTACATTTATGTAGGAGCTCTAGAATTTTCTCCTTTTGTGATAGCCGGAAACCTTTGTCGGTTTTGGTGATTTGTACTCCTAGGTACTTGTCTACCTTTCCTAATATTTTCAGGGAGAAGTGTTTCCCTAGTTCCTCAGCAAAGTTATCGCATTTGCGTGTCTGGTTACCAATGTATATGTCATCTATGTAAACAAGGACATATTCAATAGTCCTTCTCTCTTGATGAAGAAGCAGTTGTCTGCTGATGTGGCGGAGAAGCCCATTGATCTGAGGATTTTGGCTAGGCATTTGTACCACCTTTTCCCTGCCTGCTTTAGCCCATATAGGCTTCTGTTCAGAAGCCATGTTTCCCCCTTTTGTGTACCTTTGCCGGGTGGGGCCTTGACGTAAATTTTCTTGTCAAGTTCCGCATGTAGGTATGCTGTCTGCACATCAGATTGGTGCACCTCGAAAGCTAGGATGGATGCTATCGCTAAGGCACACTTGACGCTCTCAGCTCTGACTGTGGGGGAATATGTGTCTGTGTAATCTTCTGGGTATTTTTGTGCGAACCCCTGTGCCACTAATCTAGCTTTGTATAACACTTTATTGCCTTCTAATGTCTTGATCTTGTAAATCCACCTGGTTCCAATTGGGGTCTTATCATTTGGTACCTTGGCTGGGGTGTACACATTTAACTCCCGGAGGCTACTCATTTCCCTCTCCATGACTTGCTCCCATTTGGTCCTTTCCTCCTGGGGTAGGTTTAGTACTTCTTCATAGGTGTTTGGGGTTAGGTTGTTAGTTTGTATGGATAGGACATAGTCCTCGAGCCTTTTGGGAGTCTTGTTCCTGTTTGTTCTAACTAGCCTGTTTGGTAGCATTTCTGCCTCGTGTAAGTATCTGGCTTCCTTCTCTGTGAGTGTGTCTAGCTTTATGTTTGGGTGATTTTCCTTCCACTCCCTGATTTCTGGTGTTTTGGTTTGATTTTCCCCTGTCCCCTGTTTTCCCTTGTGACTTGACCTGCCTCATCTTGTTTGCTATTGGGTTGTTCCTTTTTGGGGAATACCTTGTTTAGGTGTATCTTTGACCAGTTGGAATGTTCATGGAAAACTGCTGTTCGGGACACTATGAATTTATTGTGGTTATCTATGAACCTAAACCCCTTGGTCCCCGGTTCGTACCCCATAAACCTCAACCTTCTCGATACTTTGTCCCCCTTGCGCCGTAGCTGTTTGGGAATGTGTACGTCTGCTGTGACCCCGAATATGTGTAAGTGTGCTATTTGTGGTTTCCTCCTGTACATTAACTCGTATGGGGTCTTGTCTATCATGCTAGACCACAGTCTGTTCAATGTGTAGTTAGAGTAAATAAGTGCCTCTGACCAAAAGGATTGTCCTAACCCTGCGTCCTCTAAGGCACATCTCATCATGGTTTGTAGGGTGCCGTTTCTGCGTTCTACCACCCCGTTTTGAAAAGTGGAAAACAGCGAGGAAGTGAAGTGTAATACTCCGCGTATCTTTAGCCAATGTGAAAAATCCCCTGATAGGAACTCAGACCCCCAGTCTGTCATTATCTGCTTGACTTTGGTGTTGTGTTGAACCTCTACCCTCTTGTAGAATTCTTTGAACTTCTGGTATACCTCGTTCTTATGGTTGAGAGAGTATACAAATCCGTAGCGACTAAAGTCGTCTACAATAGTCAGGAAGAACCTCTTTTTGTATTTGATGGATGGTCTTAGGGGTACTACCAAATCCATGTGCACTAATTGGAAAACTGAATCAGTGGTGCGTACTGACTTTTTTGGTCTGGGTTTGGCCTTGAGTTTGGAACATTTACACACACAACACTCAAGATAATTCTCACAATTCTTTACTTTCAGGCCTTCAGAACAGTTAACCATCTTTTGTATGACGGGGAAACTAATGTGTCCCAACTTTCTATGCAGGAGGTGCGTGCAGTTGTCATGGATGGGCTTGCCTATTGAGGGCTTCTCCCTGTCAGATGGTTCATGAACATGTATATCACTAGGGGTGAGTTCGCGACTAACCCTCATTGTCACCCTTTTCGCTTTTGGTGGGTATGGGGCTCACCTTGGCACTTAGATTGGCATTTACTCTTGGGTGACCATCACTGTCTGGGTGGAAGTACGGTAGTCCTCCACTGACTATGGCTCTTCCTACGTTCTTACCGTCCCTAGTCATGTGTACCTTTCCTTCCTTGAATGTGATCTCAATGCCGGTGTCCCTGCTTAGTTTCAAGATGGCGAGTATGTTGTAGGGTATTTCAGGTACGAGTAACACCCCCTCTATCTCTCCTACTCCCGGTATGTACATGTTCCCTTTTCCCGTTACCAAAACGTTGTCTTGGTATGCCACCTTGATTATGAAGTTCTGTTTCGTGAAGGATGAGAGTAATTTTGGATTGTATGTGGTGTGGTTAGTGACCCCTGAGTCTATGAGCCAAGTATTTTCTTTCTTGGCTTGGTTGATGGTGTCCCTGATCCCCAAGGCCATATAGTGAGCCTGTTTGGCTTTCTCTAGAGCTGTCCCTGTATCCTCTTCTGTCTCTTGGGTTGGGGGAGTCTCTGCGCCTGTGTCTGCTGTCTGGGGAGTGCCTGTCTGGGAACCTTGGCCCGTGGTCTAGTCTGTCCCTGCGATAGGTGCGGTCCCTATCTCTTGCATTTCTGGGACAGTCCCTCTTATAATGGTTTCTGGAACTGCACAGGAAGCATTCGGGCGTATTGTGGTTTCTGCCTTGGAACTCTACTCTTTTGGCTGGTTTATGATCTCTGCGACATAAGTAGTGGTCCTTCCTTAGGTTGTCCTCAGCTATCAATTTATTGGTTAGTGTTTCTAAAGTGAGGTGTTCCAAGCTAAGGCTGTCCAGCTGTGTAATGAAGTTGTCCCAACTGGAGTCTAGGGTGTTAATAATAATGCTTTTCATGCTCCCCTCAGTTATGACTTCCCCCCTCTGTTTTAGCTCGGCCCTAGTGGCGTTTAAGGTTAGTAGGTGCTCACTCATGGAGGTCCCTGCCTTGTGTCTGGCTGAGTGGAAGTCTCTAGAAATTCTGGTGGTGGTGGCCATGCTCTTGCTGTAGAACAGACTAAACATTTTTTGTATCAGTTCTGGAACAGTTAGGTTATGATTGATGCTGCGATATATACTGGGTGAAATGCTAGCTATCAACATGTAATATGCTTTATGGTGAGACAGTCTAATTCAAATGTCCATGGCCTTTCAGGAGGGTCAGTGATCAGGAATAGCAAGTTCTCCCTTAAGAAGTTAACCTGGAATTGTTGATTCCACTCTAAGAGATTTGTCCCATCTAATCTTAACTTAGGGAAGTCAATTGGCAATGTCCCTGTGCTGTGTGTGAAGCTACTTACAGGCTGTCGCTGTCCATGGTTTTGGATGTAAAGGAACTCGCAATATGGTACGGGTATGCTTGCTGTTAGTCTGTACTGACTTGCTGCTATGTTTTTTCCTTCTCTCTTTGTAGGCGGATTCTGCGTATGCTCCAGATTCATTTTCGTCCAGGAATCGCCAGGGAAGGAGCTTTTGGCCGTAGCTCCTGGATGGAGGCTCCATTCGATCGGATGGGTCCCTGGCTCAGTCTTGAGCGGTCTCAGGTGGTCGATGGGCACTCAGGACGTCATCTGGATCACCGAGGTGCTCCTTGGATCGTTCTGGAGACTTGGATGGCCCGCGGTAGCCGGGTGAAGGTCCAGGTGGCCTGGTCCAGCGTGGTAGCTGCAGGCTGGGGCCGGGCCAAAATCCACACCCGTCGGATGTTCCAGGTGTCTCGGTTGGGGTCGCTGGATTGGTGAGTGACCGATTTGTCCCCTGGGTTCCGGAGTGGGTCTCGGTGGCGGCATGGGGAGGTCCCCAGTGGGTCACGGTTGGAACGGCACCCATGTTCTGGTGGTTGCGTCCCCTGGGTGGTTTTCGGCGATGGCCTTTTGCGCATCGGCTGCCTCTTCGGGCCCCTCCGGGGTATCTGGGTGCGGGCCCGGTAGCCTTATTTTTGGGCCGAAGGCCGCGGTTAACACCTGTATGGCCTTATCGATATCGAGCTCGGTAGGCAAGCTTATTGGGTTAGATTCTCGCTCATCCCCATCTTTGTGGTTGCTTTCCCTAATTGCTCACGAGTAGGCCTTGGCTCCCGCCTTTTATTTTAAATCTTGGGAGCCCATTGGTGTTGGTTGGCCATCTTTGGTGATATCACTATCCAAGATGGCTGCCACAAAAAAGGCGTTAATTCGGCCTCGGCTCTTTCGGCGGGGGTATGGTAAGGATGCATATTTCCTACCATGTCGGTGTTAGTGTGGTTCGGTCCAGCTTCGTCCTCTCCGGCCACTGCTCCGCAGTCCTCGATCAGGCCTCAGAGGTTCGCGATGAGATTCTGGTTGGTAGGAGCTGACTCTATCAGTTTCAGCAGTTTTCTCCTGAGGTCACCTTCCTTGCTTGCGGTGGCCTCGGAGTCGTTTTCTTTTTCGGTTTGTTCTCCCTCGATTTTGGCTGGGGTGCCTGGGTTGGATATCTGTTTGTTCATGTCCGGCATCTCTCTTGGTATGGCTCCCTCAGGCGATAGCTGTGCTGCCATTTTCTTCGCAAAGGCTCGGGTGTTTGCTCTTCCCTTTGCTTCAGGCAGTTTGGGGGTTCCCGACATATCTTAGAGTAATTGGGCTAGTTAACCATCCTCTGCTACCATTTTGTTATTTATTTTCGGGGATCTGGCCCAATAACTCCAGCACACAAAACAGATGTTGGGTCAGCAAGTATTTATTTATAACATGTCTATCTATTACAGGTGGTCAGCTGGAACTGGACTCTGGACCACATGGATAGAGCTTATATACCTTGGAGGTGGAGTTAAGGTGAGGAGGGGTCAAGAGGTGAAGGGGCCTGTGGGAGTTAACCCTCACAGGTCTTTGCCTTGTGGTGTGGGCATATGGGTTAGGCATTTATATGTGACACTTCATTCACCTCAAATTCCTCCTCCTATTTGCCCATCTCTTGTGATCAGGGAGGGAAGAGGGGAGTTTGGTATTATAGAATGGATTTGAGTGGAGTGGCTCAGTTTTCAGTACTTGGGCAAAAGCTGAGAAGACATGGAAGAAAAGGGAAGGAGAATCATTGGGAAAAAGTCTTTGTCAGCATTCCAGAAGAACCCAACTCCAATTAAAAACTCTGAAATAGGCATTTTTTTTCAAAGTTCCAATTTATTAGAGTAGGTATACTGGCACATCTGGGAAAACCCGAATCTGAGCGTTCCAGGTTTTCACTCAGGAAATCAACACCCCAAATCCAGCTTCTGCACCCCTCAGTCCATCACATGACCCAATCACCATCCGTCCCATCTTGAGCCACCACTTCAACCACTCCTCCTCCAGATGCAGGAACAACCTGACCTTGACCAAAAAGAAGAATGCTATTATTCCTAATTAAAAACCCTCTACTAAATCCCCCCTCCTACTTTCCCAAGCACAAGAAGGTGGCAGCATGGAAGCTTCCAGTGCTAATATGGCTGACAGTCTTTGGAGGAAGAAAAGCTGCAGTGTAAGCCCCAGAAAAAAGAGAAGAAGGCATTTTGTGTATGGACATCAGGGAAGAGAAAACAAAGAGCCTAAATGTAAATAAAACTGGGTTTTCCATTGATGTATGCAAAGTATGGCAATCATTCATTCATTCATTCATTCATTCATTCATTCATTCATTCATTCATTGAGGAAATTCTTTCAAATGTTATCTCTAAATGCACAAAAACCAACTGAGGAGCCATCTAGCTGGAGTATTTGGTCTGGGACTTGTACGCATTTATATCCTCCCTGAAAGGCATACAATGTTTTAGCCTGACAAGGCAGCCATGATTGCCTAAGATCAGTACATTTGAATTTTCAATAACTGAACCTGAAATGTGCCTTGGTCTCTTTGTGCACGATTCACCTTCTCAGATTGGGAATGTTGTTTCTTATTTTATGGCCAGTTCATAAGATTACTAGGCACAGGGATGGACAGATGCTTGTTCACGTTGGTAGTAATAGTATGTCTGTCATCTGCACCTCTATAACTGTCTGGTTTGGTTCTGCAACCCAACAATACAGACACCGACTTCAGAGGATAATTAGAACTGCAGAAAAAACAATTACTAACAACCTGCCTTCCATTGAGGACGAGTCAAAAAGGGGGCTGTGAAAATATTTACAGATCCCTCGGATCCTGGACATAAACTGTTTCAACTCCTACCCTTAAAACGATGCTATAGAGCACTGCACACCAGAACAACTAGACACAAGAACAGTTTTTTCCCGAATGCCATCACTCTGCTAAACAAATAATTCCCTCAACACTGTCAAACTATTTACTAAGTCTGCATTACTATTAACCTTCTCATCGTTCCTATCACCCATCTCCTCCCACTTATGACTGTATGACTGTAACCTTGTTGCTGGTATCCTTAAGATTTATATTGACTTTTCCTAATATGATTTGATTGCTTATTTGTTCCCTATGACTACCATTAAGTGTTGTACCTTATGATTCTTGACGAATGTATCTTTTCTTTTATGTACACAGAGAGTGTATGCACCAAGACAAATTCCTTGTGTGTCCAATCACACTTGGCCAATAAAGAATTCTATTCTATTGTAATGGTTCTAAGGTTTCTGTTTCTGATATCAGAGGATGTGAATTAAGTTCTGATTCACAGGCTAGCATGTCATTGGTGTGTCAAAACGCAAGAGTCAGTTTCACAAATTTTCTATTCTCTGAGAGCCTCTTTTGTATTACCAATTTATTTAAAATATTTGTTCGGTGCCCTCCATACCAGAGATCCCAGGGTGGTGAGACAGCAAATAGATCATAAAATATCAAAATATGTAATACAGATATCAGATTAATGAGGTTTAGCAGAACATTTCAGAAAAAGGGCAAAACTGCTTGGTCAGGTAAGCAGAGCTCCAGCCAGAAAGAGGGGCCAGGGAGGGAAGCAAAAGCATTTTTGGATGAAGCCACAGTAACCAAATTTGCTAGCTGGCACATAATTTGCACAGTGATTGATCAGCTCTTCAGAGAAGAAGGTTAATCAAGTAACGGGCATGATAAACGTGTCCATCAATACTGTTAGCATTTTGTCCCTCGCCAGGCAGCTTAACGGGTGGGTCCACAAATGGCTAATTGGAAAACAGAGAGATGGGATAAATATGGACCAACTCACCATGGATGGGACTGCACAAAAGCCACACCCACATTTAAGTAGTAAAGATTGAGTCAGCTCTTGGATGGAGCCGTATTTCAATGAAAAGAGAAAGGGAGAAAGAATGTTGCCACGGAAAAGAAGCTGTCACATAAATAATACATACCAGGTTATATATAACTCCCAGGGTTATTCTATTGACTGGGCTACAAGTTATCTCTTCCTAACAGCACATTTATCACTTGCAACTGCAGATGGAAATCTCTATTCCTTCAGGGGCTTGTTTACACTGTCAAGGATCCCAGTTTGCAGAGAAGCTAATATCCCTGAATCAACAGTCTCCCAGGGCAAGGAAGATGTGGCTGATTCCAAGGTAACAGCCCAAGGGACTGTCAAGCTACCATAATAGGGTTGATCCAGGAATTCGGGAGAGCTCCAGAGATAGCAGCAACTGCAACCCAAGCCATCTGCCTCTGTCTGTTGTGTGGGAGTTTAATATCTGCCATGATTATACTGGTCCTAGGAAAGTAGAGGGCGGGGGAAGAGTATCCCCAAGGCAGTTGGCACAAAAAGCATCTGCTACGCAAGCTTGTCCCAACCATCTGCTGATACGTGGACATGAATGCACCTCTCCAGCATGAGTCCACCTTTAGGCTTTCCCCACTCCATTTTGCTAGGGTCAGTATCCCAGGGGGGCATTCGCCAATTCAATTCACTCTTTTTAATGTGACCTAACCTGATAGTTGAACCTGTGCCTCTTTGAGTGACAGACTCACGCATCTTTCTCTCTGTCTTTTCGCCACAGCTTCTCTTACTGTCTACTCCTCCTGACCTCATTTCCATCAAAATATGTCCAGGAAAGTAAGCAGCTATCCTCTTTGCCTCTAAAAGGCAGCTTAAGGTCTTGCTCTTTCTATCTTGATATCAATCAGCATAAACAGGAGAGACAATTGCAAGAAAAGGATCACTTTGTCCTCCAGGGTCTATTCAATCACCCCAGCCTCCTTAATCGCAAACAGATTAAACACACACAGCCAAAGAAAGCTGAAATGAAGGGTAAGAAGGATGACCAAAAAAAAAAAAAAAAAAAGAAGAAGAAGAAGAAGAAGAAAGAACACACTAGGAAATGCAGTAGATGTCAGCTTCTACTTATTTTTTAATTTCATCTTTTACAAGTCTTTTGCAAGCTAACATGATTAAGTTCTTCACACAATTCATTAGCATCATGTTGGAAATCCAGTACATATTATGCTCTCTGAGTAATCCAATTAGCAAAATGTATTTATTTAACCAGAATATTAGCTACACAGAATCCCAGATGAAGTCTAGCCCATGATCCCTGAGTTTCATTTGCAATTCTGGGGTTTTTTTTCCCCTTTCTATAGAGAGATTTATGCAGATACAAACAATGCTGGCATCTTTGCTTTAAATGAACAAAGGTGATGTGAAATTTTCTTCTCAAATACGCAGTTTCCCGCAACAGAATGGGCTACTGCTGGGAGACTGATTTTTGATCCCTCGGCTTTTAATACATTTGCTTCATAATCCTCCATTTTTATATGCATATGCATGCTTGTCCATGCATGGCAACTACATTTTAACTGTGTTGCGAGGGCAGGTTCTCTGCTTTATTGCAAAATGTCCTTTGTACACACGTCCTTTGGGTTATTCCATGTTTCACATCATTCACCAAGCAATTGGCAGAATTTGCTAAATTACCGTAAAATGAAAAATGCATTTCTCAGTTTTATTCCATTTTTACCATTTCCACCTAAAGGACTTCACAGATTTTGTCATCATATCTTTTTAGGAAACATGAAGGTTTGAATCTTTTTAAGAAAAAAAAAAAAGGTAGAATGGGAGCTATATCATTTTCCTTTTGAGAAAACAGAAATGTTGTTGAGTCTTAGAGATATATCACCATGCAGGGTTTCTTGGCCATAGTAGAGAAGCAGGCTTCTTCTAGGCTGATTTACAATCTTCCATTCTAGTCTCTACCAGAGATGTCCTTAAAGTATGATAAAAAAAAAAAAATCAATCAAGATTGCAGCTACAATGGGGCAATTAAAGCTCTGCCTATTTTTATGTGCATCTTGCATAACAAACCTGCTTCAATTACCCATCACGGCTAACATCTTGGCTTTTTTATATATACTCTACAGACACTCCTGGCTAACCATAGTATTCTCTGGTGGAATCCCATCTAAATACTATCTTAGTCAAAGCCTGCTTAACGTGTGCACAGAGACAAGGTCAGTTAAGTGTTCCTGCTACCTACTAAGGCTTGAATGTAGTTTATTCTGAATGTGGTTAATAGCAATGACTTCCACTTTCCTAGGTTTCACTTAATTAGCATACATTTGATTGATCATGAAAATATGATGGACCAACCATATTCAGGAAAAAACATCATACATGCTGAGCTCATTGCTTCAGAATCTGTGCCATGTTATCTAAAACCAGAGCAAAATTGGTGGCTTTTTGAGAAAACTCAAATCCTAATCCTAGCCCTAATCCCCAGCTCTAGGACTTTTCTTCTTCTATCCTTGTCTTAGAGCCTCAGCCCTCTGCTTCTGGGACTTTCTAGTTAGGACTCATCTCCCTCATTTCAGTATTGTTAACCCAGGGTTCAGTTTTCTGGGGAATGAGCCTAGGTTGCAAAAGGGATCTCCCTGCTGTTGTTTCAGCACTGGAGGTCACAACGGGTCTCGTATACAATAGTGCAACCACGGATTTTACATTGGGGCAGCTTCCTGCATATTGTTAGATCTTTCAGCAAATAGCCAAATGTACATGAGGTACATTAAGAGGGGGGAGTAGGTATGACTGTGTTTCCCCGAAAATAAGACCCAAAAATAAGCCTTAGCATGATTTTTCAGGATGCTCGTAATATGACCTACCCCCAAAATAAGCCCCAGTTAAGATCGACAGCCAGACATATGCATTTAGTAGTGTATTTCCCCCGAAAATAAGACCTAACCAGAAAATAAGCCTTAATACAGAGGCCAGTGTGAATCTCAACATCAAGCAGTAGCAGTGTTTCAAGCTGCTGATCTCAATTCTTGCCTAAAACCTTAATGACTCTACTAGCTGCAGATACTAAATCCTAAGGTTTAACTCTTCTCTCTCCATCCTTTGCAATGCCTTCAGGTCTCCTGCTGACATGCTGCGGCCTCTAGGGGCAATTAGCAGATGTCAATTAATGGCTGAAGAATGGGAATGAGCAGGAGGCAAGCAATCTCCCATTTTTTTTTATTAAATGGGGACATGTGGGAGTGTTTATCAGAGTGTCTTCATTTCAACCTAGGCCCCCAATATTGGTAGAAAAGGGAACTTCCTTTAGCTGGGCTTTTGAATAAACCAGCCAACTAAAACTAGCTGAGCCTGGAATAGTTAACTCATTTTCCTCCATCTGAAGCCTTTAATGACTCTGATTAATTTCTTTCCTCCTTTAAAGAAGCCCTGGAATTAGCAATATGCTTGCACACCTCGTTTCCCACCCCCCTCCTTCTTGATATTTGCAGATCAGGAAATTAATTTTCCCCACTCTGGGCTGCCCTATTCAGCAGCTAGGCAAAGTGACAGAGAGCCCAACTTCCCTTCCTTATGGCAACATGGCAAGGCTCTGGAAGATAAAGAAAGCCATCTTGCTATTGTCTTCTTGCTCATATTTGCAGCTCGGGGACATTTTTAGTTTTATCCCCCCTTTTTATTAACATTAGGCGAGGGTTATTTTTTTCCTCCCCCGTTTTCCTCCCTGGAACTGCCAACGAGTGCACGAGCCAGACCTGATTTATGGTTATTAAAACCAGACAGTCTTTGGCAGAAGCCAAGGGAAGAACAATGTGAACGCGCTTCCCCACTGACGAATACACTGAGTGCGCTTCCTTTGATACCTCTGGTCTCTTCCCCACCCCCTGCCTCCCCAATCTCCACCACAGCGTCAAAAGCAAAGGGTAGAGGGACAGCGAGTGTTTGCGGCTTTCTGTAGGTCTGCGCTCCCTTCCTGCCTAGAGGGAATTTTGCCTATTCTGCATATTCATTTTCCTCACTGCTTCTCTGCTCCGAAATCTGCATATGCAGCACAGCAAGGCAGAAAGCAGAAGGGGAGTCTCCAAAGCTCAGTCTGGGAGGTTCAGCCTTCCCTAAACTCCAATCCCCACTTCACCTCCCTTCCCGTGGCTAATGGGCACTGCAGTAGGTTCCCACTTCAAATGGGAGGAAGCTGGGATGTGTGTCTCTCCCAGCTCTTCCCCCTGATTGTTTCTTCCCATTCTGCCTTCTCTCCCCCGCCCCAATCCCTCTTGCCCTTCCCCTTCCTGGGCTTTCACTGCACTTCAATAATGCCTCTCTCTGTCCCTTTTCAACTTCTTTTTAGGCTGCTTCTGTATCACCTTGAGGCCACTGAGAGAGAAAAAAACATTTCAGTCCCAGCCTTCCCTCATCCATCCGCCTGGGATCGCGGTCTACTGTCGATTCAAAGAAGCACACTGCAAGAATGTTACACTCTGAAGGCATTTCCCTTCACTCTGTTTTAAGAATCGTATACCTTTACTTTCAGGCTTCCCTGAAAAATGCCCCATTCCCTGGAATATATTTATTATCGGGGACTAAAGATTCCAATTCTAATCTTCCATTGCTACGCAGTTAAAAAGGCAATTACTACTAAGAAGCATTAATTAAACAGATTTTAAAACCATTGGAACCGCGCAGGAAAAGCTGTTGAAGTGACTTGTATCACCTGCCCTGTCATGTGTTAATAGTACATTAAGTCCTATGAATTACCAATTACTGGCCAGCAACATCTTCCAAGATTTGAGGGCATTTCTCTCCCTCCCCCCACTCTTTGCAATCACAAGTATTGCTCGAAGCCAGCCATCTTGCTCATTCAGCTATTGTATTCTAGTTATCCATGTAAGCAGGATTGTTAGATTGTTGGGCCTCCCAAGTGAAAAGCTAACTACACGTTGAATGAAAACACATTACAAAGACTCAATACTTTATTGAAAGGGAGGGGTGGATGTTTTGTGGAAAGAAGAAGAAGAAAGAAGCAGCTTTATTTTTCTGTCATTTCATGTTGCAAACTGAATACAGCAGCTTTATTCCTTTAGAATTCTAAATATATAAATTGGTTTATTGGAGATGCTAGGTTAAAATCTTGACATATAACGTTACAAGCTGCTGCCCTTCAACAGGCAGGTTGTATAATTTCAGTGTTGAAATATCTCTCAGCGTTCCAGGAATCGTCTGTCCGAAGCTGGGTAAAGCACAACACACACACAGAATTGGCTAATACAACCCAGGGTTTAATCTCGGTTAACACGACGGTCTTACAGAAAACGCTGGTGCTGTGACTTCAGCTCAAAGACGGAGTTAGCTGGCTGCTCAGTTGGTGCGGTTTTATAGGCGTTCTAAATGAGTTTACAGCTGTAGCATCTTTGAATATACCGCCAGCTCCCGCCCCTCCTATTCGAAGGCTGAGAATGTCAGTGAATGATGACATCAGCTTTGTTGCCGCTTTTGCTTCAGATTGCTTTGATTTCCTCTTTCCTATACCGTCCGTCACCTATCACCATCAATGTGTTTCCTAGATGCGCACCCCCCTCCACCATGCTTTGTTGCTGAATCCGGATGTATTCTTGAACACTCCTTCCCTGCATGGGTAAGGTTCTTGCCATCAAGTTCATCACATGTGTGCCAAGGAGATTTGCTACTCAACAATATCTAACTAATGCTTCTTTTATCCTATTTACTCCTTCCTCTTCACTTCAGTAGCAGTAGCACTTAGACTTCCCAGTGCTTTACAGCCCTCTCTAAGCAGTTTACAGAGTCAGTATATTGCTCCCAACAATCTGGGTCCAAACATTTTAGCATGTTTAATTTCAATTGAAAATTTTATTGTCAGTGCAATAAGATTGGTTGAGCTCTCTCAGTGCACCCTGCCAATACTCAACACCCCGCCAACACTCACAGTGAAGACAGAAAATCTCTAATCCAATAAATCGTATTAACAAAACACCCAGCCCTATTGCCCCAGTGTGAACATGTTACACATTGCACCGGCCCTGCAGTCTATCATACAACGTAGTTATTATGTTATTTCTCATTCAGGAGTCTGACAGCCCACGGATAAAAACTGTTCTTCAGCCTGTTTGTGCGGCTGGCTATACTTCTATATCTCCTTCCCGATGGTAAGAGGGTAAAGAAGTGATGACCAGGGTGAGAATCATACCTGAGAATTTTCCTCACTCTTCTAAAGCAGCGAGCCCTAGCGATCTCATCTGGTGGTATCAGGGGACAGCCCATTATGTTTTGTGCTGTGCTCACCACCCTCTGTAGTGTTTTTCAACTATATTTCAACAATCCCCCATATGCTTTAAACATTTCTTTCTTTCTTTTATTAATTAAATGTATTTGCTGTCCATCTTCCTGTCCCAGTTCTGACTCTCTTAGAAACAATATCAAATGGTAGCAGTAAAACAACTGTTTTGTAAATAAATAAATAAACAAATAAATAAATCACGCATTTGATCTCAGACTAAGTAATTCAAGGCAGTGCTCTTCTGGAAGCAGCCAAAATGTCTCAGAACTGAATTCAATTGTGGTGGTTTACATATTGCTTACTTATGTTTTTATTTTTGAATGGGCTACTAAAGAATAGGTAAGAAATGATGGAGACTGATATTTCCTGCTCCTCATTTAGTTGACTGGCTGGATCCACTTTAGCAAGGCCAAGCATAACATTTTGGTACCTGATTCAATGGAGAAGTTCATCAACTTTGGAGAATAACTTGAACTTCCTAGTTATGAGATTCCAACTAGGTTTCAAGGTAGATATGGATATTGCTATAATAATTTCTTATGGCATTATACATGACATCTAAGGCAGCTATCTATTTCCACCTAATGAGAAGACTAGATTTGTTGTAATACATTTACTGAATACCTTCCATTCTGCCTGTGAAAGAATGAAGAAAGTAAACATCATTGGCCAGTCTGTCACATGGCCTCCCAGATATAAAAAATACTTAAAGGTGGCAACCTAAGTTTTCAAAAGAACCAAAATACTGTAAGTTTCATACACAGAAGATGTGTCATTGAGGCAAGGAAGTTGAAAATGAACTAAAAAGCTAGTAAAATAAAGAAGAAAAAAATTCAAGTGGGAATTAGGCAGTCTTTGACTACTTAAGACATCTAGTGATTTAAAACCACCAACAAGATATTGGTATAGGGGTCATAATGTAAGACAGACGACAGTTTGAGATCTGTCTACCTTGTGCAGATATTCAAAGGAAAAAGAGGATCTGAAGACACTGGAATGAAAATCCAGGTTTTGCTAGCCATGACAAGTTGCCAACTTACTTTTAATTGGAATCCTTGATTAACTCTTTGGGGAATTTAATTGCAGCTACATTTTAGGATAGCCGCACTGTCATTTTAGCAGAGTTGCTATTATTGCAAGTGGTGAGAGAATTAATCTTGGAATGGTAGAGCAATTAGGTCACAAAGAAACTGGCTGCTTTCTATCTTCCTGTGAAGAAGACAATGGAAGGAAACAAAATGGAGAGAGGGGCAGAGAACAGGAGGCTTGTTTGTATGCATTAATGGCATCACTTAATTATCAAACTGGAAAAATCAATCATTCAAACATTAATGCCTTTCTCTTCTTTTTATACTAATAATAAAGGAAAAAGTCGATACAAGTCACTAGGAGACTACTGTTATTTTTTTTCCCCCTGATAAATTCTGAAAACTCATGATACTGCCCTTCGTGTTTAAAGAAATCAGGCTCCTTTTATAGCACTAGTAGAGCTATACTGAGATTGGATTTTATACAATGATTCAATTAGATCCATTTACCACAAACTTCATCATGGGAACAACATAAAATAGGTGTACGGGAATGAAATTTGCATACAAGATCAAGATGTATGAATGAATGAAAGTCACCATATGCCACAGAAGTCAATGCTTCTTTTTAAAGGAACAACTTTGCTTTAAAACCTATTTTATTCTATTTTTCCTCTCAAGTAGCCAATAATTCTATTGTTGGGGAGGTATAGCATATTCTGAAATTTGCAATTGTCTCTGTAGCGTTCAATAGATGTGCGGGGGGGGGAGGGAATGCAAACCCGCTGAGAGGAATTGACTAGAGTAACCTTATCAGGGAGATGGGTGGCATCTAAATTTAATAAATGCATAAATTGCATAAAAAAGGCTTTAAATAGAGACAATTAGGTGTAGTGGTTAAGACACCAGTCTAGAAACTAGGAGATTGTAAATTCTAGTCTTCTGTTAGGCATGGAGCCAGATGAGTAACCTTGGGCCGTACTTTCTCAGCCCTAGGTAGCAGGCAAGGGCAAATCTTGTCAGATAATCCTTGGCATGAAAGAAGGCACCGTTTTCTTCCATAGCATTGCAAAAAGATAAAAGAGGAATTTGTTGGGAGTTGAAACATTGTTATGTGAGAGCAGGAATCTGACCTAAGCAATCATTAGTGATGAAAAAAGGCTTATTTACAGGCAACACATTATAGGGTTACGCAAAGGTAGGTAAGAAGTGCCAAGGAGTTTTTGCTCTGTGTATGTTTGTGTGCATATGCCTGGGAAGGAAGGCAGAAAGAAATGACGTCAGCAGATAATTTCTTAGCAGTTTCTTTGACAAAGACCAAGCAGAGTCTTAAATAAAGAGGGGGGCACAGAATAAACCCTGAACTCTCTGTCTATTCCCTAGTATTCCCCTGTGGTCACTAGATCATGAGATGCTGAAGAGTCAGTGTTATTAGCCTTAGACAGCCACTTGAGACTCAATTTCCTCATTCATTAGTCACTATAAGGTAAATATTCATGTTTCCTCTAAAGCACCTTCTCTTGTCAAGCCGGAGGTTTCTGTTAAGATATTTTTTTTCCAGCGTTGAGATTGTGGATTTCTGGTCAAGTGCTAACCAAGTCTGGAACTATTTAGTTTTTTCAAGATCAGCCAACATCTGGAATTGCCGTCTCTATTCTGCTGGGAAAAATGTTATTATAACCATAATATTAATAATGAGTACTTGATATTGTAATGGGCCACTCAAAGAATATTTGGTCACAGCATAAATCTTAGCAGCTTGCAAAAATGGAAAATCATTTAAGTCTGCAAACTTTACACATGCTAGTAGAGGCATTTTCTGCAACACTAAATGATCTAGTTTATTATCAGTGCACCAATGTAAAACTATTATTGTTACCATGTCACTAAATCTGTGGTGTTTTTACTGCAGCTTGTAAGTAGTTGTTACTTTTGATTCTTGGCAGCTAGTCAGGGAAAAGAGATACAAATATATAACATTCATTGATGACATGAACCTTGGTCATTGTTACAAAGATAAAAGGAACATTGGCTTTTTACACAAGAGTACTGTGTTTGCACATATAAATGGTAGTTACTCACAGGGTGACAGAAATTATTTCTCCATTCAATATTATGGTGAAATAATTGTCCCTTTCCCCACAACTAAGTGATATAACTCATATTTATCCAGCGGCATAACTAAAGAATGAAAAGCCAGTCAAGTTCCTGTCCCTCCATGAAATCAGTGATCAGAACATTCCAGCTAAGAGACATTTATTCCAAAACAATACTGCAAGTGGGTAGGATGCCAATTTTCTCTTTGAAGCAGAACTGAAGCTGAGTTAAGCCCCTCTAGTTAGGTCAAACACTGTTTTCAGTCTTCAGATTCATATGTGAAATCAGTCATCAGCGTGGATCCTTGAAGGTTTTCCACAGACAATACTAAAGAATCACTTATTTCTCATCATTCTTTTTTACAATAGATTTCACTACAAAAATCCCACTCCCACTCCCACTCCCTGGATATCTATCCCCTCCCCTCAATGTTTTTCATACTTCACTTCTAAAGTTGATCTGGATGTAGCCTGTTTCTCTTCCTTTCTGCAGTAAGTTTCATAATTTCAATCGCTTGCAAAATGGTAACAGTTTCTTTATAAGTATGAGAACTAGAAACCTGATTTTCATCAGTGAATATTAAAATTCACTATAATGTCATGTCACAGAATATGAATAGCCTTGGAATGGATTCAACTCCATTCCACTTCAACAGCTCTATTCAATAGCCTAGCAAAGAACCAAAATCTATGTTAAGAGAAAAGGTATATGCAGATATAATTTCTTATTTATTTATTTATTTATTTATTTATTTATTTATTTATTTATTTATTTATTTATTTATTTGATTAATCACAATCATTTCTATACCTAAGTGACTCTTGAATGAGTCAGTCAAATACAGATAAGACTGAAGTGTTGAATTAAAGCAGACCAGACTCAAGAGCTTATATTTTTTAAAATACATACTTCTCTCCCCAATCTCTTGAAAAAGATGCCTACAAAACTAACAAAGAAAGTCTGCTGTTGCTGAAATTTCTCTTAATCCTTGGCTCAGTTAGAATGATGCCATTCAGATTAGTAAGTACTAAAAGGAACCTAAGAGGAAAAGGTGTCCACAGAAACACAAATGAGGTGCTGAAAGACATTGAAAAAATGAAATATATGCTGGAAAGTAGCATCTTTTCCGGATTTGAAAAAACAAACAAACCTACAATGGACAAAATTTGTGCCTTAAGAACATGTTGTCCGAAGCAGTATTATCCAGAGAAGAAAGTCACATATTAGAGAGAAGAGGTCTCATTTCTAAAACCAGCAGTAAACACAGTTATAGGGAGTGCAGATTTATTATTTGGGCATGATCAAAATGAATTGCCTTAATTTTGGCTGTCCTACTCTACATTTAAGAGAAACAAAACTAACCTTTTACTGAAATTTCATTAATTCTTATTTGCCCAGGGACACAATTTATAGGGACGATCTGGAAAAGTTTGAAGTTGGGTGAATGCCGAGTCTTAGATTTATGGCTCATCTTGAGTTCCTTCTGCATATGGCATGCTCATCTTGAACTCTTCCCTGACCAAACTCTTAGGAAGAAACCAAACTTCTGTATGGTGTCTAGGCCCTTTTCCTGACACTGCCTCTTATCTATGCTTCAGACCCAAACACATAACATTAATGACTCAGTGCACTTTAAAGTATGAATGAGAAGTCTCACAACTCATATGCTGTGCTAGATCATTTTTTTTCTTCCTTGCTTAAATTTCCCATTAGGCCAGCACCAGCCCTTTATCTTGATTCAAAATAATCCACCTTACAGGCAAAACCATGATGAGAAATTACACTGTATGACAGGACAAAGACGTTCTTGAGCCCCTGTGTCATCGTAAAACACACAAGCATTCTTGTCACTTTGATGTTACACTCAGTGAAATCCCTACCTGCTCTTGACTCCTTCAAAGGCTGCCTTCTGGCAAGGACTTATCTGATAGTTTATTCGCTGCTGAAAGATAGAGGGAAAGAAAAATGAAACATTGAACTCACACAAAGAAAGGCAGTTTACCCCAATGTAAATAATGGGAAGGGTTTTTTTTTTTTTTTAAATGTGGACAAGGCCATATATGAGGGTAATGTACTCAACATTTTAAAAACAAATACAATCTGGTACAAACCATTTTTTTTAATTTAATTTATATACCACCCTTCTCCTAGTGGACTCAGGGCAGTGCACAGCCAAAACTAAAATAAATAACAATACAAAATTTTAAATTAATTAAAAGAATTATATACTTTGGCCCGAATTAAAACAGTGAGAATTAAAACCCATTAACAAATTAAAACTAAACAATTAATAACCATTAAAAACTAAAAAAGGGGGCGGGGTTCACGCCAGCCCTGCTTGCTGGAAAAGAAGAGTTTTCAGGGCACGGCGAAAGACCCGGAGATCCAATATCCTTCTTATCTCCAGGGGCAAATTGTTCCAGAGGGCGGGGGCTGCCACAGAGAAGGCCCTCCCCCTGGGGGTCGCCAGCCGACATTGCCTGGCCGACGGCACCCTGAGGAGTCCCTCTCTGTGGGAGCGTACTGGTCGGTGGGAGGCTATCGGCGGCAGAAGGCGGTCCCGCAAATACCCAGGTCCTATGCCATGGAGCGCTTTAAAGGTGGTAACCAACACCTTGAAGCGCACCCGGAAGACCACTGGAAGCCAATGCAGCTCACGCAGGAGAGGTGTCACATGGGAGCGACCCCTCGCTCCCATAATCCCCCGCGCGGCCGCATTCTGCACCAGTTGGAGCCTCCGGGTACTCCTCAAGGGGAGCCCCATGTAGAGAGCATTGCAGTAGTCCAGGCGGGAAGTGACGAGTGCCTGAGTGACTGTGCGTAAGGAATCCTGATCCAGAAAGGGACACAACTGGTGAATCAGGCGGACCTGATAAAACCCCCCCCTGGCCACGGCCGTCATATGCTCTTCTAAAGACAGCCGTGCATCCAGGAGGACGCCCAAGTTGCGAGCCCTATCCGTGGGGGCCAATAACTCGCCCCCAATAGCCAGCGATGGCACCAGCTGGTTATATCGGGACGCCGGAAGCCACAGCCACTCGGTCTTGGAAGGGTTGAGTCGGAGCCTGTTACTCCCCATCCAGATCTGCACGGCCTCCAGGCACTGGGACATCACTTCAAGGGCATCGTTGGGATGGCCTGGGGTGGAGATGTACAGCTGCGTATCATCAGTGTACTGATGGAACTCCACCCCAAAGCCACGGATGATCTCACCCAGCGGCTTCACATAAATGTTGAACAGAAGGGGCGAGAGGACCGACCCCTGAGGCACCCCACAAACAAGGCGCCTCGGGGTCGACCGCTGCCCCCCTGCCAACACCGACTGTGACCGGTCAGAGAGATAGGAGGAGAACCACCGCAAAACAGTGCCCTCCACTCCCAACCCCTCCAACCGGCGCAGCAGGATACCATGGTCGATGGTATCAAAAGCCGCTGAGAGATCTAACAGGACCAGGACAGAGGAACAACCCCTATCCCGAGCCCTCCAGAGATCATCCACCAACGCGACCAATGCCGTTTCCATGCTGTGCCCAGGCCTGAAGCTGGACTGGAGCGGATCCAGATAGACAGCTTCATCCAGGTACCCAGGAAGCTGTTGCGCCACCACACTCTCAACAACCTTCGCCAAGAAGGGAAGGTTGGAGACCGGACGATAGTTAGCCAAAACAGCCGGATCCAGAGCAGGCTTCTTGAGGAGGGTCCTCACCACCACCTCTTTCAAGGCGGATGGCAAGACACCCTCGCTCAAAGAAGCGTTGATAATACCCTGGAGCCAGCCTCGCGTAACCTCCCGGGAGGCCAGCACCAACCAGGAGGGACACGGGTCCAATAAACATGTGGTCACGTTCAGCCGCCCCAGTATCCTGTCCATGTCCTCGGGAGCAACAGGGTCGAACTCCTCCCAAATGGCAGTCTCAAGACCGACACCTATCATCCCGTCTGTACCTACCCAGTCAGAGACCAAGCCTTCCCGAATCTGAGTGATTTTATCGTGCAGATACTGGACAAAATCCTCGGCACGACCCTGCAAGGGATCCTCCCGCGCTCCCAGATGAAGGAGGGAACAGGTCACCCTAAACAGGGTGGCCGGGCGATTATCTGCCGATGCGATAAGAGCGGAAAAATAGTTACATTTTGCCGCTTTTATCGCCACTAGGTAAGTCTTAATATGAGATCTTACCAGTGTTCGGTCGGATTCGGAGCGACTAGATCTCCAACTGCTCTCTAGGTGTCTTTTCTGGCGCTTCATCCCCCTCAGCTCCTCGGAGAACCAAGGAGCCAGGTAGACATTATGTGCATAATAATGTTTTAACATATGAATTATGTAAATTGTGTCATCATTTTCACAATAGGATTAGGATGCCTATGATGTCACTTTCTACCCTCTCCCCCACCTTTGAAATCTGTTCTAGGAAACCTGATCCCTTCACACCATTTTCCATACATATCTCCAGCAAAGAAGGGAGCAGTCTATATTCATAAAGGGCTAAATGTAGCACTAAATGTAGAACAATAATTCTATTCTCAGATAGTTCAGTTGAGCTGAACCTGGTCCATTGAATCTGGCAACTGTAACAAATAAAATGGGATATTCCATTCTTTTTGGAATAATTCCCTAGTTCTTTATCATCAACTCAATTCACTAACATGTCCATCCAGAGACAAGCTTGCCCAAAGCTTTAAATATATATTACTGGACCTCTTAGATTTCCCCAGTTATCATGAAAACTGGAGTCTCAGTATTGCAGCTAATCTACAGTCTTTAATATGAACTTGTTTTCAGATTTAGCTGCTTATCATTTACATCCACAAAGAATTTGGGACATTCTTCAGGTAGCTTTAAAACCACTAGCCCCCGTATGCTTTTTTATATTAAATGATACATTTAATATATTAAATAACATCTGCATAAATAAAAGGTGTATAAAAATGTCAAATCCAGTCTAAATGTCTGACTGTGTAGCCAATAACCACAACATTAAATCTAGAGTCTTCTTGAAAGCCAAGTGATTGAAGCATTTCCTATCTCAAGAGGCAAGGGGTCCTAAAGGGATGGGAACAGAAGGTGTCTCAATGCCCTCTCTTCTCAATGGTTGTGGATCATAACCATTCTTTCCAGAGGTGGGTTTCAGCAGGTTCTGACCAGTTCTGGAGAACTGATAGCGGAGATTTTGAGTAGTTCGGAGAACCGGTAAATACCACCTCTGACTGGCCCTGCCCCCATCTATTCTCTGCCTCCCGAGTCCCAGCTGATCAGGAGGAAATGGGGATTTTGCAGTAACCTTCCCCTGGAGTGGGGAGGGAAAGGAGATTTTACAGTATCTTTCCCCTGCCGCGCCCACCAAGCCACGCCCACCAGGTCACACCACACCCACCAAGCCACAACCAAAGTACCAGTAGTAAAAATGTTTGAATCTCACCACTGATTCTTTCCCTCAGAGATTACATAAGGTAGCTACATTGGGGCAGAAAAAGTGATCAGGTAGGTTTTTACAAGCTACTGCATTATGAAATGAAGTTTTTGAGTTGTTTTCAAAGGCAGGCCTGTACAGAGCCTGACACTGTTAACCCTTCAGAAAAAATCCAGACAAGAAACACAGTCAGGAATACTAGCTCGATTTTTATTGTAAGGTTATACTAACAGAATTTTGTAAGACTGAAACAGTATTTTCCTCCTCCTCTCTTTTTACTCTCTGGAAACTTAGGAGGGTCCTTTCTGAAATGCTTCCCACTTCCCCCTGTGGAATAGATACTTTTAGAGGATGTTGTCCAGTCTGTGGCTGATTCTCCTGCCTCCCAAGGTCATTCCCACATATCATTACAGTTGCAACCATCAACATATGAAGTGATGAGAGCATGAGGCATTCTTGCCAGAGCATCAGGAAAGCCTGCAACTGATGAACCAGCAGAGTTGAGCAAAAGTCACCTCTGTCCATTGTTGCTGCTCTAACATAAGCCATGAGGACTTCTAAATTGTCAGCCTACTTCTTTGGAAGAAGTGAAATGCAGAATCAAAGTTGGGACCAAGTTCAGGCAAGAATGATCACTGACGAACAGCCATTTGTTTGAACTAATCTAGACTTACAATCTTCACACATACAACCAGGACTGTGACGTCACCTCTCCCAGGCCTGGAATGGCTATGCATAACTGGGCATCATCAGCAAACGGGAAAATGCCATTCCCTTTTAGTGGATTGAAAGTATTTTATTTAAAAGTGCATAGGTTTTTAAAGTCCTGCGATTTCATTTTGAAATAACTTTCATTGTGGTAATTTTTAGCATGTATTTTAAACAACATGTGAGTTCCTATCCTTATCCACTCTCTGCCAATATTTAGAATTATAGCATTCAGCCTAATTCTCATTAATTCATGAAGTCTTACTATGAAGTGCTTTCTTTATGAGATACCAGAAAATTACCAGAGGTAATTCAAAACTGATTTAAATAAAACAGTTTCATAGTAACAGTGAACATTGCTTTGGGGGTGGCACAACAAGGCATCTAAAAGCTTGAATTAAAATAAATCAGTGTCAAAGGTTAATAAGATATTACCAAGATATTAGTAGGGAAGCATATTTACAGAAGTTACAAAACAAGTAGTTTCTATTGGAAATAAATTGATAGAATATAACAAACTGGGATTTTTTGGGTCACTTGTGTCAAGGTATATCAAATCTATGAAACCAATGGTTGAATTCTGTCAGCTGTTTGAGGTAAGACCAGGTCAAGAAACAGACACCACTAGAAGTCTACTATATTGGTATATAGGATAACAGATTCTTGAAAAAGATCCCTCTTATGCTAAGGAGATATGGTGGGGCTGGGGCTATCTTGATCTCCTTTCTTACCCCTTCATGTCTTTTGGGGCTAAGCTCATGCTTTCCTAACAACCGCTAGATATCTTCTTCAAGGCTATCTCCATAATGTTCTACACATTCGTATACATGTCAGCCACAAATAACCAGGGGCATTTATTGAGTTCAAAGCACAGAAGAGTTTATTATTGTTACCTATACATAAGAATATAGTCAACTAATGGTCAAAGCTTAATTGGTGCTAGATAAGGGTCAACTGAATTCACAGGGGCTGGACTTGGGTCTCTTGTGGTAACGCAATGACTCTAAACCAATGACACATATAACTCTGCCTTTCAGTTCAGCTTGCTTTTTTCCTACAACATCATGCTAAACCATAGTATGATTTGTTTGATTTCATCTAACATGGTGTATGAATTCAGCCACTGTGTATAATTATGTAATAAAAATATCCAAACAGAAAATATTGGGAACATTCATAAAGTAATATCAATATAAGAATCTAATAAAGTATTGATTGTAAGAAATTGTATAGTAACTATGGACTGGAAAGGTCCAGTGAAATCATCAAATGCAATTTGGAGCAACAATATTTGGAATCAAGTTAAAGTGGAAAAGATAACTAGTCCAAACTCAATAATATGATATGATATTATATAATAATAATGTATGATTTTTAAATGATTGAAAATTGACCAAGCTCTGTTATGTTATGAAGTATTGTTAAGTATTCCTAAAAATATTTCTGGAAATAAATATGCTATAAGTTTTAGAAAAGACCACTTTAGGTATCCATATATGGACTAAAATTGCATTAAATAAGTGGGATTAAAATTAATGTTATTAAAATAAATATTGCTCTCCAACTGGTTTATGTTTAAGGTTTAACCCAAATATGCAATTTTCTTCAAGTAGACAAAATTATTGAGAGGAAATTTATCTGTGAAAACAAGCAACCAAAGATTTCACTGCCTAACCTGAATTATCACCATATGATAGAGGTTTTAACAGATTTTCAAAAATATAATTGGATTTTCAACTTATCGATCATATTTAGGTGATATGAAATGTTAACACAGTATAAACTTTTGTGAACCTAACTGGATTTTCCCCTCCATTTATTTCCACTAAAGTCTTAGCAACTACATAGGTCAAAATAGAAGAAAAAAGTCTTTCATTCCTGGGACTGAGAGCAGCTAGATATGTTTGGTTCTGCTGTGTTGTAGATTAGGTATTGACTTTGAGGATTATGAAAATTTAAGTTAATGGAAAAATTAACCTTTTTTAGATAGGTGCTAAAATGCTATACTGGAAAGTAGGAGTGAAATCTGGAAGAGTTATCTTAAAACACCCAGGTCTTTGGTGAGAAAGAATGAAGCCGCTTTGTTTAGTCCTATCTGCTTTGTTGGTCTTGCCATCTTTTATTTTTCACTTGTTCTTAATTGTATTTCTCTTGTTTTAGTTGCTGTGTAAACTCATAGAGTTGTTGGGAGTCTGGTAGCATACACATTTAAATAAATGTGTATGCTTTATTTAATTGTTAATTAAATAAATAAACAATTATTTTAAGAATTTCTCTCAACTTCAGATAGAATTTGCTCACCTAATTCATGGCTCTATGGAGTAGAGAGTTGGTCTCTGACAGAAACCACTTGAAGGAACTAGAAGCATTTGAAATGTGGAATTACAGATGGCTGTTACGTATAAACTGGGTTAATAAAATCACAAATGAGGAGGTGATAAGCCGCCTGGGAAAGCAAAGGGAAATCATCAAAGCCATTAAAATGTGAAAGTTAGAATATTTTGGACATGTGATGTGACACCCAGAAAAATATGGCATCCTTCACTTAATCCTCCAGGGAAAGATTGAAGGCAAACAAGGTCCAAGTAGAAGAAGAACATCATGTCTTCAAAACCTAAGGGACTGGTTTGGACAAAACTCAGCAGCACTTTTTCATGTGGCTGGAGACAAAAATAGGATTGCCAACATGATCGCCAACGTCCAATGACGGATATGGCACAGGAAGAAGAATTCATGACTATGGTAGTATACTTTATGTAACCATGCCTTGACCATTCAATACGGACCTAGGCTTTAACTGCTTCAAAGAAATCTGCTTTGAAATCTGATCTGCTTACCTTTCTGATGGATTAATATCTGGAACCAAATCTATCATTTATTTGGATAAAAAATATTTTAAAAATTGAAATCATTGACACAAAGGTTGAAATAACCCACGTCAATGGTTTCAAATCTTTAAAAATGTTAAACAGGTCTCTTTGGATTTAAGATTGACACTGAATCATCAAAAGATTCTGTACTAAAAATTGGACCCCCCAAAGAATAGAGCTGAAAGGATGGATGTCAGATTTTCTCTATTGGGAATGTAAACAATATGAAGGGTCATTAACTCATATGGTTGGTCTTCTGAGCTGTGACTTTTAAAAAGAACCTCTATATTTGTGTGCTTGTGTGTGTCTGGAGATTTAAGAGGAAATCTCTTATTGGTTTCAAGATGTCAATATTATGTTGAAAGTCACTCCAAACATTTGGGATTTGACTTTTTTTGTGAACTATGGCTATATCAGGCATAGGGAATAGCTAAGAGAATTATTTTAAGAAATTAGAAAAATATTACTCTGAGTATTATGAAGTCAGCATATTATCAATGTTTGAAAAGGCAATGATGCATTGTGTTTCCCTTGACAAAAAATTCACAATATTCAAAACAATAAAGTCTAAGTGATATGCTTAGACTTATAATTTTCTTTTTGTTTATTTCTGCTTTACTTATTATTGTTTATCATTAATTATGTTTTTATACTTCTGTTTATAGTTTATTTTTGTAGTAAGTTCATTTCTTTTTGAATTTTAAAGCTTGTTATAAAATAAATTAAAACATGGATTAAATCATGGCTGGCTCAGGAATTCTGGGAGTTGAAGTCCACAAGTCATAAAAGGGCCATCATTCCCCACCCCGATGTAGAGTATAAGCCTATATCAACTTAGACAACAATAAGGCCTCTGAATTTATCTGCCCTTTTGGTAAGTAGACGTGGATTGGATTGCACTCTAATTGCTACCTTTTCCTTTCCTGAAATATAATTGTTACTATTTGATAAAAGATGCTATGAATGTGAAAAAAAAAGTATGCTTGAATTAATCCTACTTCTTCAGATCCTCCAGAAATATTGAGGCAACAATTTTGCAGCCTTTGGTCATGCTGACTTAGAAATATGAGTATCAAAAGCCCAGACTGGCGATGGCTGAATTAAGTATTGCAGATAGAAAAACAGCATACACATGCTGAATCTTTTCTTCCAATTTAGTTTGTACTTTTTAATAATGAGTTTTGCTTTATATATTTGACATTAGATGAGTAAAGGTAAAGGTTCCCCTCACACATATGTGCTAATTGTTCCCAACTCTAGGGGGCGGTGCTCATCTCCGTTTCAAAGCCGAAGAGCCAGCGCTGCCCAAAGATGTCTCCGTGGTCATGTGGCCGGCATGACTAAACGGCAAAGGCGCACGGAATGCTGTTACCTTCCCACCAAAGGTGGTCCCTATTTTTCTACTTGCATTTTTTACGTGCTTTCGAACTGCTAGGTTGGCAGAAGCTGGACAAACTCAGTGTCTTAGCCACTGAGCCACTGCGTTCCTTTTATTAGATGAGTAGACTCAGTCAAAATTAGTATCTTTTACTCTACAATATTGTTGCTGTTTCTTGGAAATGAAACCCAACTGTCCCCCACTCCAACAATTTATAGATTATACTATTTGGTGTGTATACATGCATTTTTACAGTTAGGCAGAAATCTGTTCTTATGAGCCAAGTTCATTACACACAACTTGCAGTACCCAACAGCATATAATATCGGCATTTATTCAATGTACTTCAGACATACTACTCAAGTAATAATTTATCATTTTCCTAAATTTTATCTTTTATTATCATTAAACAAATCTGCTAAAATTATTATTTGCACCTAAATTATAAATATATACATAAAAATAGACACATAATATAAAAATCACATGGAAATGTTCCTCTAATATACATGGCACAATCAACCAGTCAATATCTGATGCAATTTATTAAAATGACTCCTATCTCTTAATATACTAGGCCTGGAAAAATACCCCCCCCCTCCCAAATCCAGATAAGGTTGTGGCTTTCCTCTCAGTTACACCACTAATATTTTTTTTTCAGATGTAGCTGATCAGCTATGTTATATTCAGGCTCTAACTTGCTATATTTTAAAGCAAAATATTAGAAAATCTAATAAGGAGACATAGAGGCAGATAGTCAGGTTGACAAATGCTTGGGTTACAGGAATAGATGTATAACAATGATGCTATTGGCCATCTTGTTATTGTAGTATTGTATGTTTCAGATAAATTTGATACATTATTTGATAAAATGGTTTGGAATAGGATAAATATGGCTCCATGGAGACAATGTTAAGGCCTATTAAATAGTGAATTATTTGGTGTATTCACATTTCACCTCAGCCAAAATTTGAGCCTTCTTTTCACTCTATTTATCAGGAACCTTTTGTCTTTCAACTGCAAATTTACTGGGGTGTAGAATCAAAAGTTTTGCAATACTCCACAGGATAACTGTTTCCTTGGGTTGATTCTATCTAGGGGAAAGGAAAATATCACTTTTTTTCTTCAGCTTGTTAAAGCAAATCAAAACATTTAAGTTTCACCATCCTGATTATCTGACCCAAGGAGCCCAGGACACTTACTTGATTAGTCATTTCTCTTGTCATGGTCCTACAACTCAATATAGATGTGACTGTTTTTCTCCCTGATACACCCAAGCTACAATAGAAGAAGTTATACTTAATTCATCTGAAACAGATCTATTGCTTGGATCTATAATCACTGCACAGACTAGCTTAAAATATAATTGTTTGGTTTTATTTCAATATAACCTTTTTTTTTACTTCTACTTGCTTAATTTCAAATGATATCTTAAATTAGAAGCATGCAACTGACTGACTAGGTTTATAGCTTAGGCTCCTGCTCATCCATGAATTCCACCACCACAGGAAGGATGAATGGGCTTCACAGGATTGTGCCAACCTGAGAAATATTAATTCTCCATTCTCAAAAATCCCATTCTCCCATCACCTTTACAGTCCAAACATTTAGGGAGTCTTCCTTCTGACCTTCTTCCTCCACCTACTATCTAGCCACAGCCTAAGTTGTCTCTTATCTGACTGTTCCCTAGGAACACCTCTTCTTCACCCCATATCCCAAGGATTTTTCCACATTACACAAACCTACTAGATTGCCTATGTTAAGGATATTGGTGTTGTGTTACCAACCAGCAGAGTAAATGCACAAGGAAACGTTGCTGAGAGCAATGAATAAGAGATGTGCAAACTGGTTTATCAAAAGCTTACTTTATAGTAGAAAAACAGTCTCATAGTCTTTAAACAAATTCCAAGTCTTTGCCAGTTAAATCAGTCCAGTAGTTACAGATATCTTCTTACCAAACAGACAGTAGTTGGTTAGAAGAACAAACTCACTCTTGTTCACAAACCATGATGGTAGCAGATCCATCAAACTATGATTAGCAGAATGTTAGCAACTCCTCACTATGGCAGTTTATCATACTCTGGTAGCATATCACCTCATCTTCATACACAATGGCAGCATATCATAGCAGCAATGGAACAGGTTACAATATCTTGCTTAAATACTCTCACAACCAGTCATTACCTAATTACAGCATGACTCAGCATTATAATGAATCAGCAGTAAAACTTTTAAAGTCACACAATACATATTCATATTAAAGTCACAGAACACATATATTGCCTGGACAACTTGTTAGGCTCAAACCATAACCTAACAGCCTACTTATTTGGACTATAACTATTTAAACTGGACTATAAAATGTCAGGCCGGGCTTAGTTTTCTTGGTGCATGGAAGATTTTGATGCTTTTTAAAATTTGGTACACAGTACCTCCCTGGCTTTTCAGACAGTTCAGTTGCCCACTCTGCAATTCAGATTAGGCTAAGGGTAATGATTCAGACAAGGGCATTATGGAGTTTTCCGAGCACATGAATAGTGGTAGTCTAGACTTCCTTGGAGAGGCCCTCAGATCAGAACAACAATAGAACTCAGGTTAGTTTTGATCTGCATTCTGGCTTTGGTTACTTTAGAACAGCTTTGCTGGCTGAGGAATTCTGGGAGTTGAAGTCCACAAGTCTTAAAAAGTTTTCAAGTTTGGAGACCCCTGTTTTAGAATCATGTGCAAAATAGCATAAAATAGGAAAAAAGGAAGAAATATATACTGCAGTGTGGAAAAGGAATATAAAAATAAATTCACCTATTGATGCTTCTGAATATGGAGCACTGACAAGAATTTCCAAAGCCAAGTAGTGAACACAGTGGATCTCTTTACCTAAACTATATTCTGCAACTCTTTCCATATACCAAGTTCTTTTGACTTCTACAATGAAGAAACCTGCATTTCCACTTGCTTCTTCTCCCTTTCCTTAACACCCATGCTCTCTAACAGCACACTGAACTTGGTCTCAAATATTGTAGGCTTCGCATCAACACCTTAGCCCAGTCTATCCCAGCATGCCTGCTACCGAGCTTCCTGATGAATTGCTGACTGATGCTTGCCCACCCCTCTTCTACTGACTGAGAGGCCTGAAGATGATCAATCACAGTTAGAAAGCCAATCAGACTAAGAAGATAGTCCTTGACAGCAGGAAGAAAGGAGAGTGGTAGACCTGCTCAAATAAGTTACTAGGCATATTTTTTCCAAGACCTCTCCTCCACCCCCTCCAGACTCTTTCAAATTTGACTCTAACTTAATATATATGGGGTGGGGACCCATTTCCTCTATGGATCTCACCCCTGTAGATTAATATAAAGGAATGAACTTCTCCAATGAAATCTGAAATGTATTTAATAGAGATGGGCATTTTTGGTGATGAAGTAGGGGAGTTTAGTAAACCAGCAACACAAACAAACCAAAACAGATCCTAGGAATGCTTGGTTTAAGGTGCCACAATTATTCATGTGCCATAAATTTGTTCATATAATTGTTCACCATGGCTGTTATTCCTAGAAGAATTACTCAGAAACTAACCCAAAGGTGGCTTTTCAAGAGGCAACCAGAAGGTCCATTTGCCTCTTGAAAAAGCACCTTTGGGACGACCATGACCTGGATGACTGAGAATCTCCATAGACATTCCGAAACCAACCTATCATGTGGGGATTGGGGGAAGCTAAGTGCTGCTATGGGTGTAAACCACCATGGCTCCAACCAGCAAGTTCTTCTGAATGTTAGAGTCCAAACAATCAGGAGGATACTGAATTACTCACAGTATTTTATTCAGTGGTGATAATTTCTTACACAAGTATACATTAACTCTGCCAGCAGTCCAAGATGATGTCAGGAACAATATTTCCATTCAGGTAATCAGGAATACTTTGGCAAAGAAATTGTCTCTCTCATCCCCCCCCACCTTTTATTTTTGCACCAGATGGCTCTCTAGTACTAGGTAAATCCAGCTCTCTTAGGCTTTAACACAAAGAGGCTTAAAATTAATTAGTAGCTCCATTAAAAAAAATACAAAGCAGTTGCTGTGATAAAAAGGAGTGCGAGAAAGGAGACTGATTAGAAATTTTTCTGTGCTTTTAGGCCAAAGGGATGAATTATAGCTTACAAAAGAGGTGATTTTTATTCCATGGAGAGGTTAAAGGTATTTACAAGCTGGTGTTTTGATGCTGCTTTGTTTTAAGGCATTCGCAGAGCTGTTTGCAAGATGACAGGTTCAGCAGCATCACTTTGAATTCAGTCTTCTCCAGAATGAAAATTAGAAGAAAATTGGTTTTCTCACCAGAATAATCAACAAGAAGCCAAGCAGTTTATGGTTGCCTGGTGACCAGGAAAAGAGCCATTTTCCTTATTCAGGATTGGTTTTGAGCTGGCATGTCATGCTCCATGTTAAAACTAAATGAAACAGGAAAGGTGAATTCAATGGGATCCAGCAGTTCAAGAACAAGCATTCAGGAAAGTTGCATTGATTCCTTTAAGCACAAAGAGAACATCATTGGAGATTATGGCTCATGATCTTCTATTGCTCAAACCCAATCAAATTATGCCATGTTATTCTAGTTGCTGTCATTGAAAACAAGCTTTTTCTACCTGATTGGATAGGAAATTACCCAACAAGTATAGGAACCAAAATCAGCCCCTAACTGACAAGATGATTTTGGAAAACTGCAAGAGAAGGAAGACAATCTCAATGTAGCTTGAACTGATTACAAGAAAACATTCAACTCCCTGCCTCATGATTGGATAACCAAGTGCCTATAAATAACAGGAGTCAGTAGAAACATCAGAAATGTTGTGCAAAGATTATTGGTATGGAAGACACAATGCTGGTCGATGGTGATAGATTAGGAGAGGTTAATATTAAGAGATGAACCTTTCAAGGAGACTCACTATCACTTCTACTGTTTGTTATTGCACTGATTCCTCTGTCAACAATACTTAACAAGTGAGGCTATGACTACCAAGCATAAAAATCATCTGCCACTATTTCACCTCCTTCACACGGACAATTTGAAGCTATATGGATAAACACCATCTAAATAGAATTGCTGTTCTACACTGTCCGTTTACACAGTCAAGATATTGCAATGGAGTTTAGACTGGACAAATATGCCACCCTCATCATCAACAGGGGAAAAACAAGGAAAACTGAAGGAATCAGAATGCCTATGGAAATAACATCAAGAGCCTGGATGAAGATGATCACTACACATACCTGGGCATCCTTCAAGCTGACAACCTCAAGTACACTGAAGTCAAGAAGAATGTTGGAAGTGAATACATCATGAAAGCAAAGAAGATCTTAAAGTCCAAATCCAGTGGAGGAAATATTATCAAGGCAATTAACACCTGGGGAATTCCAGATATTAGATGTACTGGTGGAATAGTGGCCCAGAACTCAAGCAGGATTAAAAGCTCTGTATAGGAAAACCAGAAAAATAACGACAATGAATCATGCCCTTCATCCATGAAGCAATGTTGACAAACTCTACTTATCAAGGAATATAGGTGAGCATGGAATGTTGCAATTACATCAGACAATTGAAAAAAAAAGGGCATCGGAAGAATATCTAAAAGACAGCTAAGGTTGGGTCAGCAGCAGGCTCCACATATGGTCACTTTAGGATTGTGTTGTTAGAAATGTGCTTAGGATCATGCGAAGAGTCTACTGGATGGACTACTGGATTGTTGCTGTTGATTCATCTGATAGAAGAATTGTGGTTTTCCCCTTAAGTTTTCTTATGCTGCTCTGCCAGGCCTGTGATAGGTCTAAGAAAAGCTCTAAACCTGTGTTCAGAAACAGCTTGATTGACAGGTAGCAGTGCATAACACTCTGACTTGGGCAGCTTGGCAGCTTGCTAAATTGGCCATTCTAAATACCTGGTCTCTAAACCCATCGGACACCAAAAGAAACAACTAATGGTTGTTTTCACTGCTCTAAGTGCCACCCCACTCTCAGTGGGAGAAGAAAGAGGAATCTACTAATCACTTTCCTTCACATGTCCCACAATAACACAGTGAAAACACATTTTTACTAGTTCACAGACTAGAGGAAAGTATTTTCATACAGCCATCTGGCTACGCCCACAAAGAAGGTATAGAAAGACAGCAGAGCAGTTGTTTTGGAGGCATCCTCACATGTCTTTCCTGGGAGGCATCTCTTTTCACTTGTAATGTCCAGTTAATTCAGTCCAACTACCTTCTTCTCTGCTTGGTCCCTTTAATGTTTTGCCATATATAATCTGATGATTAGATCAAATATTTCAGCAGAACTGCTGAACTGGGATTTTTTAAGGGCATTTCCACCTGGTGTTTGGCACTATACCAAGTCCCTGGGTTTTCCCACTATTGTTTGCGCCAAGCAGCTGAGCTGATTTATCCTTGCTGCTGCAGCAGCACAGGAGGCCCTGGAAACCTTCTGCTTGACTAAGTGACACAGTGAATTTTGGAGAGCAGCCCTTCCCCATTGCCTTCTGAATCCTGAACTCTTGCCCCTGCTAAAGGGCAGAAGCCCTCCTCTTTATATTGACCAATCCTTTATTTTTATTCAGCACAAAATCTCACAGTATAAGAGGGAAGGGGGGTGGGTGCACTTTCTTACTGATGATGCTTGCTGGCCAGATGAAGAGAAGTCAAAAAACAGTGATAGTAAAGAAAGTTGTGGGGAAGTGGCACTTGGTTTTGAAGATTTAGGAAATCCAGATAGAAGTGACTTAAAACCTGCAAAATGGATACTTTTGAAGTCAGAACTCCAGGATAGAAGGATATTACTGCAAACTGTCTTGAATTTCTCTCCTTGCTGTCTCTTTCTCTCTTGGATGTTGACCCTACCTAGCAACAGTGCTTTGCCATCTAAAAGGTGATCCTGGAATCAGTTTCTGATAAATGGTAATATGCTTCTTTCACACAAATGCACACATAGGCGCACTTACATTGATACCAGCATTAGATAATTTTCCCATTGATATTCTTGTGAAGAAAGTTAGCACCCACCCCACTCCTAGAAGAATGAAATATTTTAGGAAATATTAAAAAGATAGACTATTATATTTCCCTGGATGAGAAAAGGGGAAACATGTTTTAAAGACAAAGCAGCTCCCTGCAGTTCTCTGCCCCCCCCCTTCAGCTCCATGGTGATCGGATTAAGACATGGCCCTCAGAACATGATAGGATTAGCCCTCTACCCATCTAGCAACAGAACTCAGCACATGGCACCTGGGGAGATTACATCACCCAGCAAGATTAAACCAAGCTTGAGACACACGACACTACAAAGTTACCCGTGCATGGCTGCATGGGAGTCTGAAAACCAATCAGAATACAGGAACAGGAAGCTCCAAGGCGGGGCTCAAGAGAGGGTATAAATCTGTCTCTCTTTCTCACCCATGTGCTCATTTTGCCTAGAACCTCAAACCATGTGGTCATGTCTACCATTAAACCATCTTTCCAAATAGCCTCCATGTTACTAGTGTCTTTCTCCCCACTTGGAAATGAAACCAGATGGACATTTCTTCCAACACTTGAGAACATAGTGTCTACAATTGGGTTGTTGCATTCCTGAGCACTGGTTTCAAGGAAGGAAGGAAGGAGAAAGGAGGGGAAGGGGAGGAGGAAAGGAAAGGATTTAAATAGCTAGTTCCTGCTTGTGAGTTAAAGCTAATTTGCAGATGTTGCCTGAGAGGTAAATAGTAAATTGCTTATGGATATTTCCTATAGCATGAAGGCAAATTCTTCAAACACAATTTTGATATGAATTTTGTCTTTAGCTCTAGGGAACCAGATAAGATTCTGAGTTATTAGGCATCAGCCCAGAGCATTGTGATAACATTAGGTATTATTTATCATTAAACCCGAGCAGGAGAAAAAGCTATTTTCTTCTGCAGGAGAATAACATGCATTTGGAATAAGAAAAAGCCAGAAATGGGGGCTGGGAAGAAGAATCACACAGAGCCCTAAAATGCAAACTTTCAGTAGCATTCCCCATTTCATTGCTTCAGCTGAGAATGAAATTAAGATATTTCATGTTTAAGAGCAATACACAGTATTAAAGCAGACCTTCTTGTGTTTGATAAAAGACCTAGGAATTTTAAGATAAGACATGAGAAACAAAGCATTTTTAAAAAGAATAAAACTAAAAAGAGGCTGTATTATTCTGTGTGTGTAAATGATGTTTAATTTCATTAGAGCTCATCCATGTGTAACTCTAAAATAATTTGAATGGTACAGACTACACCAAATGTTAAACAACAGACCAGGAAATTACAAACTTAGGGGCCAGAACAGCTACTTAAAATTGGGGAGGGGTGGAAGGGAAAGGCCATGATAAGGGCTACAATAAGTGGGGCAATGATGTAAAATTGGCAGGATTTTTTCCATTGAATTTTTGATCAAGGAAGTGATCAGTCCCACAGCTGGGACTGAATTTTTGATTGCTAAGTAATGTGGTTGTTACACAAATCATCCCATGATCAGACCCGATTTTACAACCATTGTGAATCATGTGATTGTTTGGTGAGTCCAGCTTCCCAATTGACTTTGCTGGCTGGGAAGGTCCCAAATTGCAATCAAGTGATTGCTAGACCATGCGACTGTCTAAATGCGAACTGGTTTCCAAGTGTCAATATTGCAATCATGGGGGTGTCCAACAATCATAACCTCGAGGATGTAAGGGGCGTTAGCCACTTTATCTGAAGCTGTTGTAACTCTGAACTATTGTTAAAGTAATGGTTGTAAGTTGAAAACTACCTGCCTGTGAATTATCTCCAGCATACCAGGAAAGCACTGTAGATTTGGGAAACAGGACTCAAATTCCTTTGAGGAGAACGGGCACAGAAATAGCATATAGCAAATTGTCCAGTCTTACCACATACTGAGAAACTCTTTAAGAATGAAACTTCTGAGACTTATGGAAAAGGGCTTAACTCTTCCCCTTCAGTTCATTGCAATACAGTCTCTCTCCTAACTGTAATTAGATCTTGGGAGAGAAGTTCCCATTCCAAAATTGGTAACAGCTTTTTGGGGATTTTGACATAGCCAGAATCACTGGAAATGTATTAACTTTTTCTTAGTCCTGATGTTCCCACCATGTATATTAGAATAAAACAACCTCATTTTTATCTAAAGGGGGATAATCTTAACTTTTTGTCTATCAAAACACAATCCACATTAACCAAGTGCTCCATTACCAAAGTAACAACCCAACTCCTAGAAAAGCTGTGTAAGAACATAATCCAGGCAAGCATAAAAGCACTGCAGCAACACAAATGGAAAAAACAAAAACAAAACACAAACCACTTATGCAACATATTCCAACCAAATGGATATCCATGTAAATTTATTCCAAAGTCCCTGTCCACTCAACGCACTATAGCACAAAGAATCCAAGCTATATAAAACAATATTATTATAGATCTAAAACCTCAGAAACAATCAAGAGAACTACAGGACTTCACCATAGCATACAAATGAACTAAAATGCTCCAAAACATTTTAAGTAAACAAAAGACCAGTAGCTCAAGAAGAAAAAAAACAGGTGCCATCTACCACATAGTGCAGTTGTGGCTAACCTTTTTCCAGACCGAGTGCCCAAAGCATGCGTGAACCCCCAAAATGCAATGTGTGCGCGGCCCCATGCATGCACCCCACTTCCTACACATGCACATGCACCCCTGCATGCATCCTGCCCCTCCATGCATGTGTGGCAGAGACCCGAAGACCAGCTGGCCGGTGGGAGGTGCACGTGCAAGCAGAGCTGAGCTGGGGCGATGGCACGCATGCCTACAGAAAGGGCGCTGCATGCCACCTCTGGCACTTGTGCCATAGGTTCACCATCATTGACATAGTGCAAGGACTGACAGAAGATATGATGAAAATTCTTTAATTACACAACACATGGACAAATTCAGCCATAGTTTCAACTGGGAAACTGTGAGTATCCTAAACTAATCTAAATCCAAAAATGCCAAGGACTTTCTGGAAGCTGGACATTTAGACAAATCAGCCATCAATACACACATACTGTAGAGATAAATCACATTTACACAGCATTCAAAAAAAAAAAAGAAGCTAAGAAACAAAAAAAATCAAAAATATATTTTAACACTTTACACCTAGATAAGCAGGGATTAACAGCAGACCAAACAAGCAGAAAATAATATCCTAAACAAGGATTGACCAAGGACAAAATCATACCCCCACCAACATTAGTAAGACAAGTTACTGTATATAAACAGAAAGCAAACCCCATACTCATTTACGCTGATGATGTTACTTAGTTGGGTAATGGTTTATCTGCAAGCAAACCATCAAACTTAAAAAGCACTAAGGATTCTGTAGTTTAACCCTGACTTACATATATTCTCTTCTATTAAAATAACTCTAGAATAAAAGAATCTTAACATCATATCTTGGTCCTATGTGGAAACAAATTTCAGCTATTTGGATTCAGAAGAACTCAACAGCGTTTGCCTGCATACACAATACAGATAATCCTTGATTTATGACCACAATTGAGCCCAAAATTGATGTTGCTAAGTGAAACAGTTATTAAAAGAACTTTGCAAACCACCTTCTTTACCACAGTGTTTAAGTGAATCATTGCAGTTGTTAAAGTAGTAACACAGTTGTTAAGTGAATCTGGGTTCCCCGTTGACTTTGCTTGTCAGAAGGCTGCAAAAGGGGATCACATGACCCCGGGACACTGCAACTGTCAAGCGCCTGAATTTTGATCAGATGGCCATACATGGGAATGCTGCAATGGTTGTAAGTGTGAAAAACAGTCATGTAACTTTTTTCAGAGCCCTTGTAACTTCAAACGCTCACTAAATGAACTGCTGTAAGTCGAGGCCTGCTTGCATATTTACATGAATTAACTCTACAGGTCAGGGGTGTCAAACTCAAGGCCCGTGGGCTGGATTTGGCCCACAATGTGGTTAGATCCGACCCACGGGGCCATCCTAGAAAATGTAAGGGGCTGGCCCACATAGCTTCGGCCCAGTCTACCCAATGTGAAGAGGAAACATTGGGCCAGCGTGGCTTCGGCCCGGTCTAGCCAGTGTGAAGAGGAAACATGCCAGCAGCTTGGGGAGTGGCATCAAGTTGGTCACACCCACCCAATTGGCCACATCCACCGAGTCAGACACATCTGCCCGGCCCCCCAGGTCAATCACAGCCCTGATGTGAAATTGAGTTTGACACCCCTGCTATAAGTTCTTGCACTCTTGTATCGCCACCCTTCAGCTTCATTTCATTCTGTGTATTTTTTAAGGAAGAACTTAAATACCAGGTCTGTTCACTTAATGCCTAGCAAAGGGAAGGAACCTAGGCATTGATGGATACAAAGCCTGAAATTTAGTCAAACGATTTATCCCAACACATTTGCAAGCTGTTCACAGCACAATAGTAAACGGGCTGCCTGGTAATTGAGGAGGACACATCCTTTTTATGATATTGAGTCTACTGTGAACGATGATGATGGCAAGTTAATTAATTATCTCCGGCATTGGTTTACTTGAACATTTTCTTTTTCTCTGGCAGCTTTTAAAAAGAAGCCCAATAGAGGGCTTGATTAGGGGGATAATGAAGGAAATTTCCAATAGATTATATCATTTCTCATCTATTTGCAGCCATTGTTAACATGGATTGCTCGCTCTGTGCTAAGATTCATGCCAAGGAAATTTCAAAAGCATGTAAATCTGTGTTAAATGGGATATTTAAGGATAAATTCAAATAATTGCATGTTTATCATATTTCTGTTAAAGTGATAGGAAAGAGATTCTCTGCTTCCAATTCAGGGAGAGGGGTTATTTTATGTGCCCAATTCCCTTTTGGGCCATCTATGATATGAAATATTTTTTTTGTTTGTTTGTTTTAAAAGGAAGTTGTCCATTGTTAAAGGACAATTTGTTACATTTGCTTTAGCAAACATGGAAAGTAAAAAACCCCAACAATGTGATACTGATCTATGCTTTCAAGACCTTTTCATCAGAGGTGGGTTTTAGCAGATTCTGACCAGTTCTGGAGAACTGGTAGTGGAAATTTTGAGTAGTTTGGAGAACCAGTAATAAAAATTCTAACTGGCCCTGCCCCAACTATTCCCTGCCTGCCAAGTCCCAACTCATCAGAAGGAAATGGGGATTTTGCAGTAACCTTCCTCTAGATTGGAAAGGGGATGGAGATTTCACAGTATCCTTCCCCTGCCATGCCCACCAAGCCACACCCCCAGAACCGGTAGTAAAAAAATTTGAAACCTACCACCACTTTTCATTATGAAAATTCTGTATTTGGGGTGGGGGTGGGGGAAAGGCATCCCTATAAGTCCTTGTTTACAGCGTGCCTTTTCTTCTTGCTTTTTCCACTTTGTTTTTAAAAATGATCCATGCATGAGAAAGGTGGACCTCAGGGCTAGGCTTCTCTTCAGAAACCATGCAGAAAAGGTGCTTCAGAAAATGCATGAGGTAAAACATGGCACCATTTTGAAATCCTTTCAAGTAGCTGAGTATCTCCCTAGGTTTGGCTGCCTTTATTAAGCTTTATATGGGTGAGGCTATGACTAAAACCATAGCCCACTTAAAGCTCTAGGCCAGATGCATTGAGAACCCAACTCTTTTGGCTGCCGTCTAGTAGTTTTGTAGTTGAGGATTGGTAGCCCAAATTAAATTGGGTTCTTCACTTTCAGTTTCCATGCTTTTTGATACATAAATGCATTTGATCTTAAAAACAACTTTTCATATTCAAGTGTCCTACAGAAATTCTCCATTAGCAAAGATTATCCTGGTTGAGAATTACAGAGTTTGCAAAGAGTAACTATTCTAACTTCTCATTCCCTAATGCAGGGGCAATATGATAGAAGTATCAGTGGAAGAGTTATAAACAGAACAGAAGAGATACCTGGATATCTCTCCCTGTAGTAGCATGTGGAAGACCATTGAATTTCGATGAGCACAGTGACATCTTTTGGTTTCTCCTTCTAGAAGATTCTAGAAGTTTAGAATTTATTCTGAATTACAATAATGTTTAACTTCTTTGTTTTATAGTCTTGCTTGATAAATAAAGGAAAGGGAGGAATCTTCACACAGCAGTAAAAAAACTCAAGATTATTTAGGCTGGCATCAACTTACATCTCAGGGTTTTGTTGGTTTGCATGATAAACAGATGTATTATCTAGTCAAGGTCAGGTCCTGCAATCTCGTTACCATGGAAACAAAGTCATGAGGTTTTGGTACCAGGTTTTGATAAAACCCTGGTATTGCCCTTTGAGTTGGGAGCTTTGACACTGACCTAGTGCTGAGTAACTTTGATGCTTTGGGGTCTCCGTGGTGATTCACTGAGGCTCCCAATAGCTGCCTGGAAATTTGTTATCATCTTCTTGGCAAGTTTTTCTGTGTCTGTTTAAGTCTGTCCGATAAAGTTAATAGTAGTGCGTAAAATCTTCTTGCTTGTTCATGTTTTATTGTCTCTGGATCCTCAAACAACCATCTTATCTGACACCTGGCCATAACTTGACATTTGGCAATATACTCCCATCTATCTGTGAATGAGGCCAGAAAACTACAAACAAGCCTTATCTGAAAGTATTTTCAGATGTGATGTTTTTCTATCCTGTTGCCCTTCATGAGGAACAAATAGGTCATGTCCAGCATGAGCACAAACTCAAAACCTTTTTTTCTAAGTGGTAGAAAATCTTAGAGTTGACTGGACCTCAGTATGAATAGAGTCAATCAGCCGATATGAAGTATAAAACATTGGGAAATTATCATCTCAAAGTGAATATTTAAATAGATTTCAGCAAAGTAGCTGAATTAACTACTGCAGCAAAAACATTAAACAATTAATGTATGCATTGTGGTAATTAAAGTATGAACTATCATAAATTATAGCCATCAGATCAACAGATCAATTTTTGGATGAATGGCAGTCACTTAACGTGTCTGTCAATGTTTCCAGCAGGATACAATGAAACATTCACCATTATTAAGAGTGCAACGAGAGATATCCAAAATAAAAATCTTAATTTTTTCTTTCTTAAAAAGGAAATAAAAATGGGCATTTGTGTAAGTGAAGGAATTTTTTTGAAAATATGTTTGCTTATATAAAAAGACAGCTAGCTCGACTTACCTCAAAATAATTTTTACTCTGAAAAATTCGGTATGTCCCATGCGAAGTGAAATATACACCCTACTCTAAAGGATAATATGATTAGGTTAGGTTTGCTGCAGAAGGTGAATCTAACCAGTTCTGATTTAAGCAAAATGTAGTTTACCATACTTAACTTGCATATCATATTAAACCATTATTTGTTTAATTATGATTTGTTGCTTGAGAAAGGCAGAATTGCCTGGGTTTACACATACAAGTAATTTACAGATTACAAGGATTAGATTCATGACAGATGCTGAACCAAACCCAAACCACAGTTTGGCTTAGCATAATATATAGTGAGAGTTTTCTCTTTTCACTTTCAGTTTGCTGTGGATCTTTAACATAAATTCCACAAAGGTTATATAATGCTATAGCATAATTATTTTGTTTACATGTGAAGCCTCTTTTTGATACCTCCAATATACAAGGCTAGTGGTTAGCAGAAATGAATTCCTTTTAAGCCATGACACGCCATGGTCTCTGATGTATGTATAGTAGAGCTAGCAGACGGTAGCTCTCCAGCTTTGGGGGATATAACATGTTAAGGACCCTGTTTCCTGGATGTATTAAGATCCATATTAACAGTTTTACTTGATGCCATATATATTTATTTTGTACTGCTTTGTTTTCATTATTTGTATGTTTTATGAAATACACCACCCAGAGTCACTTGTTGAGATGGACAGCTATAGAAATCAAATAGTCTATTCTACATGACTAGAATGCCGTGTGGAAAATATACCTAAATGCCTGTAGGGTCATCCAATCAGCAATGGATCTTCTTCCCAATTTTTAAAAATAAGATTCTGTGGAATTCCTTAATTTATGAAACTTATCTCTGAAGAGGCACTAGCCATCTCAAATAGTGTTTTAAATTTAAATATTACAATGAATCACTTGCTAGCTGACAAGCTTCATACTGGGCAGATTACCACTAAACTGTAAATAAATAAATGATTTCGGATCATATATGGAAATTTGATGACAAATTCCTCAGCAAGTCATAAAGAACTATAAAGTGGGCATAATCAGTTTTAGAATGCTAAATATTTGTCTCGTTGTTGCCTAACTCTAATGTCAGTTCCCAGAGACTTGGGAAATGGAAGGAAAAGATGGCTATATTACAAAGGTTAGAAAGAGATAAAGAAAGTGTAAGAACCAACTACATGTGTACTCTTTGAGTCTGGAATCCCATCTATCAGTAGTAATTCCAAGAAAGGCCGAGATGAAATCTGACCTTGCTTTAATGGTGAAGGTATGGGGGAGATTCATATCTTTGTACTTCTACAAGATAACCGAATTATCCAGTTTGTATCACTGACTGATCTATGAGCAATTGTATTAGAAAATGACTAGACTAGAAAGGGGAGAAGGGAAAATATTAAATGCCCTCGCCTAAAAAAAAGCAGTTTTTTTCTGTTCTTCTTCTGTTTTCTCCTGAAGACTTATCATCTCCAGCTGGGATAAAATAAAGCTCTATTTAATGGAGATCCATTTAAACTGAATCATGCTAACAAGATTACTTAACCAAGGCTAATTTTATATTTATGGAAGTGCCATATCTAGGGAGAATGATCCATGTGCTTTGGTGGTAAGAGATCTACAGACTGTTTGATCGATGCCATAAGGCTATGAAATATTGGCTGCTTCCCATGATCTCCACTGTTTTAAAATACACTTTCAGAAAGAACTTTGATATTGTCCATTGAATCTCTGGAGGAAGAATACTTTAGATCAGAGCTGTTAATCTCATGGCCTGTGGGCCAGATCCGTCATGCGCTGGCTATGCCCACGCCCAGTTTAGCGAAGGGGAAAAAAGTCCCAATACGTCACGTGACGATGCCGTGATGACTGAGTTTGACACCCCTGCTTTAGATAGAGAGGCAGTGCATTAATAGAAGTCCTCTGGGTATGCTTACTGATCAATTCAACATTAAAACACAACATAATATATTAAGAATGCTTAAAGTCAAACACAGAATTTAAAAACTCATTTTAAAGCTTGTCTTCTAAAGCCTTGTGTTCAAGATTGTCTTCTATTTGCATGAAGAAGAGAGATAGGGCTCTACTATTATCAGATAGATAGTTCAGATTGCTTTATTGAAGTGCTAGATGTAAGAACAAAAGGACCATCTGAATAAGATCCTCTAATCTTGCATCCTGAATCTCAGAATTGCCATCCAAATGCCTCCAAGAAGTGTGTAAGAAAACAAAAATGGAAGTAGTTTATAAGGTTCTGCAACAGCTAGTTGAAGCTAGTGTTCATTTGCATACCATCTGTAGAATCTTTATAGCCTATGTTAGAACTATTCTTTGTACATTTCTCTAATTCTCTTTTTAAGCCATATAAAGGCCATCATCACAGCTTATGGCAGAAAATTTAATGAATTAATTATATGTATAATTTTCTGAATCTTTTTGCTAGACGACACTAATTTCCAGTATTGTTAGCTAATTTTCCTTTTTAAAGATAAAAATGTACTTGTAGCTATTGACATACATGTGCAATTAAATAATGTATAAATGTATTAATATAGCAATGCCTGCCTGCATACATACATACACATACATACATACATACATACATACATAAGACTGTACCTGTAGCTCTTCAATTTACATATAAATTCTGTAGACTAATAGTAGAAATGGAATGAAACAATAATAAACTAAGATAATATTGGTAATATTTCAAGGTAAGTTCTGACTGAGAGCATGTTATACTATAAATCATTATATGATCTGTTTTACACAGTGCTCTAAGCTAAAATGTTGTTTTCAGTTTAAGGTGTTACAGCAGGGGTGTCAAACTCATGGCGTCACAGCATCGTCATGTGACTTGTGACTTTCCCCCCCTTCGCTAAGCCAGGAGTGGGAGTGGCCAGCACATGATTTATAAGCCATGGTTTATAGTTTAACATTTAATGCAAACCTGGCTAATTGTGGTTTATATGAGAATCCACTACTAAACAAAACATTGCTGAAAGAAAAATATAATCCTAGTCTTTACCTATTTGGCTTAAAATGATATTCAAACAGTAATCAACTGATCATTAAAGATTTTTAAGAAAAACACTACAATACAGGTTTATTTTCTTTATTTAGTAAAGTTTTCTCACACATCTACATTTGGCCCATCTTCTGACTATTGGGCAAAGGCATGATAAAAGCCATTGTGATATCTACCAGAGACACGGGCAATAATCTAAAGTACATATGCATATCCCCAAACAATGACATCATCCTTCAAATGATGCAATTGTGTAATATGCAGCAAATTTATATAATTTATGTCATGTGCTCTTTGTAGACACACAAGTATTCAGGGTTCTTTCCTTTCAGCAAATGTGCTAGATGTTTACAGTATGTGCTTTGTCTACGGTAAAAAGGACAGAACAAAACCAGTGGTGGGTTGCCTCCAGTTTGCACCGGTTCTATAGAATCGGAAGTAAAACCGGTGGGAGGCTCTGCCCACCGACCCTGATGTCATCAAAATGCTTCTGCGCTTGCGCAGAAGAGCATGCGCAAGCACGAGTGAAAAGAGTGTGTGTGCGTGGCCCCGCTGCAAACTGGTAGTAAAGGTAAGTAGAACCCACCCCTGAACAAAACCTTATGAATATCCAAAGATGGCAGTTTACCAACAATGTAATTTAGGCTGTGAGGAATGATTAAAATTTGTGTGAAAATTTCTAAATTTTCAAAGTATCAGGAATGTATTTATTTATACCATACAATATATATACAGTTTGGTGAAGGAGAGAAACAAGAGAAGACGATTGTTCTATTTGCTGAAGGAAATCAGAGAAGATAGTCACCTACAGTGCCTCCCTGAGCACAATTTTCGGATTAAGCATATATGTATATTTTCTTCCACAGAAGAGCATTTCAAGAAAACATCTTTGATTTCCAATTAAATGCTGCTAGGAAGCACCATTTTGAGATCAAGGTCTTTAACAAGGATGGGATTCCAACGTCAGAAAAGCAAGTTCTATAATGCAACTAGATTGACATTTTCCTCAGTAGGCAAATGAGCTCTATTTTTGATGCCAGAGGTTTAGCAATCAAACTTCAAAATTGTTCGGCAGCTGGACTTATTTTGTAATGACTTCAAACTTACATCTCAAAAGAGCCAGCTGGTTCAAACTAGATGAGCTATTATGAAAAAGAGATTAACGTCTGGATGCATATTCAGAAACAAAGCCCATAATATATGTTCATTCAGACTTCCTGGCAAAGTTCCATATTACTAGATCCCTTAGGAGAAACTACTGAGTAAGATTAGAATATTGGGATACATAATATTAGATTTAAAAATGACCAGTTACCAATATAATTATTCAATTTTGAACTCCCCCTACCCATCTCTCATATAATTAAACATTGGCAACTTTGCTACTGATTATTGAAGAACATTTGCAGACATTCTGCTTCTGTCAGCTCTCTGCTGCCAACATCCTCCAAATTTACAACACTATCACACTATAAAGACATGCCAAGATGAATGGTTCTAACTTCCCTTTTCTGCATAATGCCTGGCATATTCCAGTAGATTATTTATTATTCTGTGGCTAGGCTTGATTAGTTTTTTATGTTTTCCTAAATCTTGCCAGATTTGGATAGTCTGCTATTTTGAAAGGGATTTTTTGGGGTGAGGGAAGGAGCAAGTCATTGTAACGATAGCTTCATTTTTCTTTAAGGAACCCACATACTGTATTTAAAAATGCCCCAGAGGAAGGATTAAATTATTTCCCAGTCTGTGAAACATGCAAAAAGAGAAAAGAAAAGAAAAGAAAAGAAAGAAAGCTAATACTGAGATCTGGAATTATTTTACAGCTGGTCATTGTTATTATCAGATCTATTTTTAGTTTTCTGAATAAATTGTCTGTTTCACAGACAGGCAACCTAATGGCCTCCAAGAATATTGGACTTCAGCTCCCATCAGGCACAGGAAATTTGACAATAGCTTTAATTCAAAATATTGAAGTTGAAGCTTTGAATATCAAAAGGAATCAGATCGTCTACTTCTCCCTCCTTTTCTATTCATGCAAACTGTGTAAGAAATTATTTGCAGGAACTTGATGGTTAGGCAAATACTAAATTTTCCTATGATTAACAGTGAGAAATGCTGTGATTGTGATGTTTTGATTTGGGGTGATCCTAGCACCCCTACTTTATTATCATGCTTATTCTAGATGTTTCCCATGGCCTGATTTACAATTTAAATAAAGCCCTAATGTAGTTTGTTTGGTTTGGCTTCATTTATTCACTTATAAACTCAGCCATTGTGATTTGTTTATGACCTAAAGTGCAATGTCAAAACAGCCAATTGCAGCTTATTCAACAACAACAACAACAACAAAAATGGCTAAATAAGCCATAAGTAAAATCTTTTTCAAGTTGACTTTTAATCCTGGTAATCACATGGATGCATCCAAGCGAGCTTCTTAGCACCAATATGGAAATGGTTCATCATTGTCTTTTTCTGGGATTTTTATTTTTTTTTAAATATTTTTTTAGTTTTCTCTACAGCCCTGATATTTACTTATTTAATTTATATCATGCCTTTACTATTTTTTATAAACAACTGAAGGCAATGAACATATCTATTGCTCCTTCTTCCTCCTATTTTTGCCACAACAACAACCCTATGAGGTAGGGCAGGTTGAAAAAGAATAACTGGCCCAAGATCACCCAGCAGGCTTTCACTGCTATGGTAGGACTTGAACTCACAGTCTTCCTGTTCTAACCTGGTGCCTTAACCACTAGACCAACCTGGCTTCCTATCCAAATAGCAACCAGATCCAACTATGCTTAGCTTCCAGTAATTTGGCACATTTTGTGAACTCAGCCATCATCGGCAAACACAAGGCTCCATTTTCTCCTCTTGCCTCCAGTTGCACAAAGCAACATGACGGTTCACCTTTGAAGGAGAGAGTATCACACGTCTGTCATTGGATCCTGGCTATTGTGAATACGGCACTCAATTGCAAACCTGGAAACAATATAAAATTATTTTCTTTTGGAGCAGAAAGGCAGCGAATCACTAATCACTTGCCGTCGTGTAGTCTCATAAACTGTAATGGGGTACACCAGCAAAGTGGATAAGTAAGCTGCTCCCCGAGCTGTCTTGTAGATTTGACTGACAGGAAAACCATATTTAGTAACAGGGCGATTAAAATGAGAATTGCAGAAGCATGAAGTCTTGTTATCTGCGCGTCTTTCCCCAGCTGAGCCTCGAGACACACACTGATTGGTAATTCAGATCATGAAGTTTGTCCCCATGGAGCTTCCATATGTTTCTCCCCCTGGAGGAGCTATGAATGTCAATGCACCCCTTAGGGTCTTCAATATGTGAAAATTCTCCAGGGGAAGAAATGAGAACTGACATTAATCTGCCACAGGTGGCCTTTGCAACTTTTAAGCATTTCCTGATTTCTTGCAAATCCTGAGAAAGGAAGCTGACCCCACACACCTGCACGCCTCACCTTGAAATAATACATATTAAAAGATTTACTGAGTTGAACTGGGAGGCTAATCACAAGTGATTTATGTGAAGAAAACATTCTGAGAGTTACAGGACTGTTTTTCTTCACTCAAGACTTGTCACAAAGACTTGACTACAAACATCCATCCACGTGCACGATGGTCGTTTCAACAAGTCACGATAATTCCAATTCATACATCTCTGTAGAGAAGCAAGAGGAATAAGGACACACCTGCACTGTGACATTGGGCAAACGTCACAAATTATAAACTTGCATCAGATTGCATGACATGCCTGGTGCACATTATATAATCATGCCATTGTTGAGCCCAAATTTGACATATGTGTAGCCATTTTATTTAGCTCTCTAGTATACTCATGTATTCCTTTGTTTCTCTTTACTGTGTAAGGGGGGTTTTCAGGCTCGCCACATTCTTAAGTTAGGGGGAAGGAGCGAATAGATAGTGAGGATTGTTTTGGCTAGGTGACTTTCTTTCCCATGGGAACAGAGGCTGCTCCTGGTGAGAATGGAAGGTGGAGTTTGAAGACACCGGGAAATGTGGATTGAGTGTTTATTGGAGAATGTGACTTTTGAGGGATGTTTCTAACTTGCAATACTATGTGGTGTAATTCTGGTTTGTGTCAGATCCGGAATTACAACAGACTTTGCCAATTTGATGTTTACCCAAATAAAAGAAATTTGTTTTGGAAGATGGACTTTGCTTATTTCTTTTTTGTATGGGTTTCATCACTTGGAAACCTGACAGCCACTTTCAGAATGACATCATGACCCACATGTTGTCATTTTATGTCATTGTAGTTTATGATAGGGGATTAGGGCTCAGTCTATTTATCTGCTACATGGATCCCCACACAGACCACAGTGTGTTAATGAAAAAGAGTGACATAATGCAAAAAATGGAAGGGGGTGGGGGGTCCATAACTTTTTTTCCTGGGCCATTAACTAATGGAATACAGCTAAGAATATGGCTACCAGCTGGAATAGAATACTGTTTCATGTTTCTTCCGTTCACCCAGTTATAGAATTCTGCAGCCTTGGTTGGGAAGAAATTGTTCTCACATGTTGCCAGGCAAAAAACTGATGAAAGGAGGAAGGCTCTGGCACTCAGTTTCTTGACTTAGCTCAAGGTAGTAAAGCTCTTTCTCAGTCCCTTGCTAAGAGCAACTTCAGGGATTGTTTCTCATCAAAAGAGAAGGTATGGGATATCTCCTCATTTTAGCAATCTTTCTGGTAGGAACATACCTATCTTCTGATTGCTGGCTCTGATTATATTCTTAATGTGGGAGGCAAACTGGAGAGGATTCTGGAGGAAATAAAACTTGCAGACAGCATTGACTGACATACAATAATATGTAAAAATGTAAATGTATACCTTATCTTTTCATCGTAGTGAGAGGGGGAAGAGGAACTGATTTTAAAAAGCTACCGTATATGTCCCTTCCAGCATTATAGTAATCCATCTGAGCTCAAATTCATTACAATTTCATAGCACCTCAGAAAGGGAGGACCACTGAGATGGCAGATGTTGCAGGATAGCTGTGGTATCACAATCTGGAGCCCTCTAGCTGTTCTTATTGGCAGAAAAAAAATATACGCTGCCAGCCATTGTCAGAATTTGGTTGCCTTCTGTGTCCTTCTCATGTACCAAGATGTCACTGGCCGATTCTGATTAGGAATTATTTTTTCCAGATTCCTGTGATCATAACTCCTATTCTTCAAGTCTATTTGATGATATTTATGCTTAAATTGGCATATTGATAATACAGAAGCCCTAATCAAATGTTACTGAAGTTATATAATCCAATGTTCCTTAATACGGAAAATGTTTTGGATTAAAAGTCCCAGAGTTCCATGCCAACAAACCAGGAACCTGGAAAAAATCTTGCATCAAAAAAATCTTGCTTTATCTGGGCATATGGGATAGTAACAGCAATACTTATGTACCATTCCGTAGTGCTTTACAGCACTCTCTAAGCAGTTTACAATATCAGTATACTGCCCCCAGCAATCTGGGCCTCATTTTACTGACCTTGGAAGCAGTGGTGGGCTGCAACAGGTTTAACAATCGGTTCTGTGAGTGCGCGCTTTGTGCACGCACATGCCTAATGCATTTGTGCGCAGTGTTCAAAATACAGCAATTTGAAGCTCAGCTGTTTACCTTCTAAGGCAGCCCCGGTAAGTAGAACAACGGAGGCATGGAAATCAGCTGTGCCGCACAAATCAGCTGAGGCAGAAAGAAGGAAATATAGGACAGGATAGGGCAGGGGCGGGTGAGCATGGACAGCTGATCATTGGAATTACCGGTTTGCCTGAAGTCCACCATTGCAGTCCACCATTGCTTGGAAGGATGAAAGGCGAGTCAATCTCGAACCCCATCAGGATCGAACTCCAGGCTGTGGCCAGAGTTAGCCTGCAGTACTGCATTCTAACCACTGTGCCACCGGGGCTTAAGGGATGACTTTCATGCATTGGATGATCCTGTTGGGAGGATATACTCTTGGCATACACTCCTAGAACTCTTCACTCATCCCTTTATGGAGCAACCCCACCCACCCATGGCAACAAAACAGGATTTCAGGAGGAGTTTGACTTAGCAGGGAACTTATAAACAGCTATAATTCCCAAAATCTTTTCATATATACTACTATGAAGCCAGGTATCCCCGCATCCTACATCTCTTTATTAGATTATTAGCTATCCCACCCAATTTTATTTCATCTACAAATTCAAGAAATATTTTTTCCACTTTGTCATCTAGGTCAATAATGAAAGTATTGAAGAGGACTAGATCAAACCCTATGGTACTCCATTTCATTCCAGTTTAATGTGGAACTGTTGATCAGCACGCCTTGAAGAAAGTTTGGAGCTAGCTCTGGATTTAATAGCCATTCTAGTTGGCTTAATTAATAGTCTGTTAGTCAGAGAGCCATGGAGTGCTTTTCTTAAATCCTTTGCTGAAGTCAAACTCTATTATGATCATAGCATTCCCATAATCTGCTAAAGGAAATTGCCTGACAAAATAGTGAAGTAATCTGACCTGACTTGTTTTTTTAAAATTCATACTGATGTTTAGTAACCCTGCACAGCTTTCAAGAGGCTTACAGATTAATTGCATGACAATTTGCCATGGCCAACTCGCCACAGCCAACTCACCATGACCAATTTGCCACAGCCAACTTGCCACAGCCAACTCACTGCAGGACAACTTGCCATGGCCTACTCACCATGAGACAACTTGCTTGGGACAAGAGTTACACTAATAGCAATAAATGATAGAATACTCAGGGACGACTCTCGCCCTGGTCATAACTTCTTTACTTTCTTACCATCGGGAAGGAGATATAGAAGTATAGCCAGCCACACAAACAGGCTGAAGAACAGTTTTTATCCGTGGGCTGTCAAGACTCCTGAATGAGAAATAACATCATAACTATGTAGTATGATGGACTGCAGTGCCGGCGCAATGTGTAACATGTTCACACTGGTGCCATAGGACTGGGTGTTTTGTTAATATGATTTATTGGGTTAGGAATTCTCTGTCTTCACTGTGAGTGGTGCACTGAGTGAGCTCAACCAATCTAATTGTACATATGTTGTGCACTGACAATAAAGATTTGAATTGAATTGAATATAATCATTAAAGAAAGGATGCAAAAGGAGGAACAGAATGAAATGTGAATGACAAAAATTAAAATAATTCTTAATTTATTTTAAATAATTAAATTGAATTGTTACATTGTCCCACGGCGACTTGCCCTGTAGTGAGTTGGCCATGGCAAGTTGGCCACGGTGAGTTGGCTTTGGTGAGATGGCCATGGCAGAGAGTTGTCTGCGGTGAGGTTTCCCCTTCCATTGTAAATTGCCCCAAGTATCAACATCAGTTTAATTAACTTCTTTCTTCCATTTTTTAAAATAGGGAGAACATTGGCTCACCTTCAGTATTCTGATACTTCACCTGGTATTCATCTAACCTCTCTGGAGTTTCTCAAAGATAAATAGAAAAATGGTTTGACAAGACCACCAGCAAATTCTTCAAGTTGTTTCTGTAAAGCATGAGCAGCAATCCTGCTCCTTCAATCAGCTCTTTATAACTGCCTTGAAAATTGAATCAAAACTGGAACTGAGTAGCTGCAATCTTTCTTTGTTATTTGTTACCCTTTAGCCATCTTCAGTGAGCAGCTAGTAGACCATATCTTTATTTTAGTTTGAGCTTGTCTAAGGAAGCTCTCTTTTTTTGTTATTCTTACAATCTATTGTGAATTTCTGAACCACTTGTTCTTATAGGTAGCACTTGTATCTTTTCTACTCTTTAGGCCCTAGATTTTCTAATTCCTGTTCAGCCCAGTCTCTTATGCCGAGTCTGTAGTGTTGTTGTCATTGGGGGTGGTGGAGGAGCAGACTGGATGAGTAAGAGAAAGTCTTGAGCATTATTTTGAATTCCAGCTGTGGGGTATATTTTTGATTTGTTTCCTGTTGTCCCTCTTGTATAGTGGTCTTGCTCCTTTTTAAATTTGTTTCCTTGAAGGCCACTGAATTCTCTGCCAGCTCCTATTGTAAGAATTCCTTTCATAGATCAAACAAATCTTTACCTCTTTTATGAAAAGAGGTGAGGATACTTACTGTTCTAATCAGCTTTATTTTTTCTTCTTGTACTGATACACGCCTGCATCTCTTGAAAAAAATACACCAAGGTGCTCCCGGGAAGGAACACAAAAAGTCCCACAAGGTCACAACTGCAGAGTTTGTCCA